>NC_081178.1:27626163-27639463 GCF_012432095.1 Onychostoma macrolepis
AAATACTTATTTGCAGCTGTATCATACAAATAAATAGTTTAAAACTCATACATTGTGATTTCTGGATTTTTTTTTTTTAGATTATGTCTCTCACAGTGGACATGCACCTACGATGACAATTTCAGACCCCTCCATGATTTCTAAGTGGGAGAACTTGCAAAATAGCAGGGTGTTCAAATACTTATTTTCCTCACTGCGCACACACACACACACACACACACACACGTATGAGTCTATCTTTTTGCATAGAGTGTGCACACATTAAAAAAGTTTTTGGGTAGCAAGTTGTAATGACCTCAAATTGGCGGTTTTGATTCGTATATTTAATTGGCTCGCATTGCTGGACATAAAGTAAAATTATTTTTCATAGAGGTTTCCCAATAATTTGCTTTACTTTGTTCCACGAGTTGTACATTTTTGTAAGGGCAGGTATTTATAAATGTATTCAAGTTGTTAGCTCAAGCCATACCAGTAAAGCTAAGGCATTTGTGTTCTTGCTTAAAATTTAACATATATACACATTTATACTATATAATTTGCTCTTTAAAATGTGTATGTATATATATATATATATATATATATATATATATATATATGTATCTATATGTATATGTATGTATGTATGTATGTGTATATATATATATGTGTATGTGTATTTGACAACATCATATCACCCCCAAACAAATATGACAGAAAGAATTAATCGCACACTCAAATGTATGATTTCTGCCTATGTGGACAACAATCATAGGAAATGGGACCAATACTTACCCGAACTTCGCTTTGCCATCAATCCAGCTGTTCAAGAGACTATTGGAATGACTCCTGCAGAGATTCAGTTGGGGAGGAAAATACAAAGCCCCATGGACAAATTGTTGCACGGCCCAAATTTAACTCCAGACTGTCCATCTTACGAGACAGTGCATCATCTTGCTGAACTCCAGATCAAGGCTAAGGAATGCTGTAAAAAAGCACAATCGAGACAACTCAGGAATTATAATAAAAACAAACGAGACGTTACCTACAAAGAAAAAGACCGTGTGTGGATGAGAAACTATCCACAGTTTAGTGCTCAACATCACTTCACGGCTAAACTGGCTCAAAAATGGAAAGGCCCTTACCGTATTTGAAAGCAGTTGGGACCAATAAACTATCGCATATCACTAGAATCCACAGGTGAGGATGTTCGCACGGTGCATGTATGCAACCTGAAACCGTGTTTTCCCACTGCTGCGGAGCTGGAATATCAGGAAAAGAGAAAAATCCTTGAAGTCTTCAATGAATCTTCTGAAGAGGAAGAGTTCCTCAGGTTTTAAATTTTACTCGCTTTTTTTTTTTTTTCTCCAACCACAGGTTGTCTTTTCCAGGGGGGGAGAGTGTGGCAAAAAGGTAAAAAGTCCGTGCCAGTTCTTGTATTTTACCCACAATTAAGCGAAAGTTTGGGAAAATGGAAACCTGTATATAAGGAGAAAAACGGAAGTGACGGGGGCGTGGGAAAGGAAAACTGTGTTACCTGACAGCTGATGCATGTGGCTGCTGCAGCGTGTACTGGATTGTAAATGCATAGACCGGGTGTGATCGAAGAAATCAAAAGAAAATTGGTGCCGCATGGTTGCCGGTCGCAACATATTTCCGGACGAGACAAGTTTGCCTGCTACAGCAGCTGGCTGGTCGCCCCTAACGTAGGCTGATTCACACCGCCGATGCTACTTGCACACACACACGCATTCAAGTTCACCCGACGCACACACATTCATGCACTCATCCAGCGGGTTTAATGCTGGTTTATTGTTTATGGTGAACTTGTATGGACTGAGACTCTAGACTCTTATCAATTCTGAGGTTTTTTGCTTATTTATTTTTTCTGCCTCTTTTGGAATTGAGTGTTTTTTTTTATTTAAAGCTTGAACTGTACAAAGAGCAATACTGTTATTTACTCACTTCCATTTATTGTTTTTTCTTTTCTTCTTCTTCTGTTTCCCCAAAGTGTTTAAATGTTGGGAAATTAAATATTGTAATTGTTATTTAACAAAATACAACCTATTCTTTTGATTTGAGAAAAGCAAGCCCTATTTTGTAAGGGTGTTATTTAAATCCAAAGTTTTTGTTTGTGCTGTTGTGTATCGGGGGTTTTGTTTGTGCTCATTCGTGAGTCTATCTGGGAACAAAAAACTAAAATATATAAATATTTTGACTTGACAAATTTTGTCTTGTCTGGCGCCCGAAAAAAAAAGGAAGAAATTTTACAGGTATTTGAATTTTACCAACACAAAATAAGAATTTGGGGGCCTGCCACCGTTACAGTGTATGTGTATGTGTGTATATATGTGTGTGTGTGTGTGTATATATGTATACATGTGTATATATATGTGTGTGTATATGTATATATGTATACATGTATGTATATATATAGTGTGTGTGTGTTTGTATTATGGGATTAAATTAAGCACCATATTTCACATAATGCCTAGTAAGTTAAATAACTGATTTGTTTCGTGTGCTTTTGTGCTTTAAATAGAATTTTCCTGGTGTTTTGGCAAATATTACAACCTGACTAACTTCTCAATCTGTTTCTTTTCAGGATAAAAGTGAAGAAGCTGGAAGTTTAGTTTGGTATACTGATGTCCAATTATTAATTTTAATACTCATTCATTGTATAGAGATACTGGAACCTACAGATTGGCAAGATCCTGGATTGCTGGCCTGCTTTAAAATGGAGTCACAGGTAAAAATATTTTTCCTAGCACACTTGAAAAAGTTTTATATTTTGTGACGTAGTGAGCCCAGCCCTCCCCTGTGACTCAGTCACTTGTCACAAAACGATACAAAACACAACACACTCTTACAATTTCAACTGTCTTTTCTTTTCATTTTAATCTAATAATGGGACTTGAACTTTAAGGTGCTTGACTTATTCAAAACATACCAACAAATCACAATTAAACCACTGAATTTAGGTCATCTCATGAATCATTCAGCATATCATAAACAATGCAAAGTATCAATACCAACTTAGATCTCAACTTTGAATTCAAAGCTTTAGACACAGTAATTCATGCATCGATTCATCCAAACCAAACATGGTGATAGAAATTTTCTTACATGTAAGGTTCACAAAGAAATAAATGAGGTTTGTTTGTTGTGTGAGTGAGTTCAGTTCAAGTGCGAAAGCGTATATGAGAGTTTGTTTGAGAGTGTGTAGGAGAGTTTGTTTTGAAAGTTCCGCTAAGCCCATCTTTTCTGAAAGTTACTGATGAGTAATTATCTTCGTCGAGTTAGCTGAATGAATGGATCAAGGCCTACCTGAAGACCAAGCATAGTCAATGAGGTTATTTTCATATATTTTCAACTTTCATATCTCGGAATCTTCAATTATTTTGTTTCATTTTACACTTCATTAACATCTACAAACTGACCATACTTCTTACTCTTAATAACGAAAACTCTCACTTTCCAAGTAAAGATCTGTACAGCAAACAAGGGCACTCTCCTCTCTCCTTCCACACACACCTGTGTTCAATTTTATCTCCATTTCACTCAGCGTACCTGCTTAACTGACTCCTCCCAAAATTAACACATTGCATTTTGGGTATCGTAGTTCCTTACCGTCACAATTTAAAGGGATAGTTCACCCAAAAATGAAAATTGTCATCAATTACTCCGCATCATGTCATTCCAAACCCATAAGGCCTTCGTTCATCTTCAGAACACAAATTAAGATATTTTTGATGAAATCTGAGAGCTTTCTAACCCTGCATAGACAGCAGTGTAACTGAAATGTTCCCAGGCACAGAAATGTAGTAAGGACATTGGTAAAATACTCCATGCTGACGTAGAACACACATGCTCAGAGCCTTGTTTACAAGCAGAGGAATGCACACACATGCGTCTTGGTACTCTCTATAATGGTGGAGGATGGTGGATTGGAGGAGAAGTCAAGAATAAAGTCGTTATTTTTGTTTTCTTTGCACACAAAGTATTCTCATAGCTTACTAAAAGTATTCTCATCACATGGACTATTTTACAGACGTCCTTTCTAATGTTTCTGGACCTGGGAACATTTCAGTTACATTGCTGTCTATGCAGGGTCAGAAAGCTCTCGGATTTAATCAAAAATATATTAATTTGTGTTCTGAAGATGAACGAAGGTCTTACAGATTTGGAACAACATGAGGGTAAGTCATTAATGACAGAATTTTCATTTTTGGGTGAACTATCCCTTTAAAGTATTAGTTAGCCCAGAAAAGAACATTTGCCATTAGTTTACTCTCTCTCTCTGGCCATGCAAGAAGTAGCTGATGTTCCTTCTTCAGTAGAACAAAAGATAATTTATAGCTGAACTCATGGTCCTTGGTGATTCATAAAATGCAGCTCAACGGGTGCCATCGCTTTGCTAGTCAAAAAACATAAGCAACACAAAATTAATACCCATGGTGGCACAGAAATCTTGAGCTCCAGACTCTGGTTTTCCTGGTCATAATGTTATAATGTGCTATCTGTATCTGCTTTTTGACTTACAAATTGGTGGCACCTGTTGACTTGAAGTTTATGAATCATCAAGGAACACGACTTCAGTTAAAAATCATCTTTAGTGTTCTACTAAAGAAAGAAATTAGCTTACATCTTGGTTGGCTGAAGGGTGAGTAAACGTCAACCTGAAGAACCAGAAATAAAGTTGATCCCACATGAAAAGTGTCTGAAGTACTGAGTCAGCTCTTCAGGATAAGTGACACTTCAGGTCAGTGATTACTCTTCTTAATGGCTGATAGGGTTGATTGAGTGATTTTGGTTGTGTTGTTATACATAGACGTTTTAGGGTGATGCATAGTATTGTGTGGCTGTGCTGATTAGATTCAATGTTAAATCAAGATTCTCATACTCAAGTCTCTAATTCTCACTCTGAAGGAAATATTAACATCCATGCTGCTGTCAGTGATGTCCATGATGAGCTGCTGTCCTCCGTGCTCCCTCCGCCTATCTGCTTGAGGATGACTCCAACGTTCTCAAGATGGGGGATGTAAGTGATCATGTTGCTTAAGCCTTTGATACACGGGGCAACTTTGAGAAATTTTGCTGGGCAAAAAATGAGACACAGGGCACACCACCGATCTAAAGTATCCAGATAGAAATTTATTGCCCATTCTCAATGGGAAAGTGCCCAAGCAACATTGCTCAAAAATGTTGCCCCGTGTATCATCACCTTTAGAATTGAGAGAGAGATCATGAAAAATGAAAATGCTGTCTAGTCCTCATTTACACTTTTGCAGAAGACCAAAGAATTACTTCAATTATAAAGGATATATTCAAAACCTGGAACTACAGCCTGAATGACATCTGAATGGCAGGAGAGATTGTTGGATAACCAAACCGTTTTGGTTTGAACTGGCTTCTATAGTACAGAAAAAAAAATACTATGAAAATCAATGCAACCTGAAACTGTTCAGTAATCAACAATCTCACCTTCCATTCAGATGTCATTCAAGTTCTAATTGCAGGTTTTGAATATAGGCTATCAGTTATAATGTAGTTATTGTATGGGATAGAATGGTTTGGAGTAGATGTAAATATATGTCATTTATTAGCAGTCAGTCTTTGGAAGTTTAGAGTAACATTACTCTGTTTTTGTCTTCAGGTAGAACAATCTGATGAACCAGAAACTGAAGATTTATCACTTTGTCTCCTCTCCATTAGTGACAATTCAACAGTTGCCATGTTCTTCAGCTCAGAGAAGACTGAAGTTGCACTTTGGGTAACATAGTTAACGATTTCCCCATATTGGCTCATGCATTTGTCATGCTTTTTGGACTTTCTTACGCCTTGGATCTAAGTTCCCCAAAAGAGTTGGACAATACATTTGACTTTACCCGGAAAGTCTTGATGGGACTGGAGGATGGGAAGCTGAGACCCAGAGCGTTGAGTCTTAAAAATGAACTTTTGTCAGTAGAGTTTCCTCAGTTTTAACAAAGGTACTCCTTTATTTGACGTTTCATTTAAACTTTCACTTCTGTCACTTTTAGTGAATTGTGTATTTTTTTAATTTTTTTATTTTTACAGTATTTGTCTAGTATTTAATTTGCAGAACATTTTCTCAGTTGATTTTCTGGAATGGTATACATTCCATATATAGTACCATGTTCATCCACTCATAGAAATGACAGTTTAAAAAAAAATACATGTCTCTATTTCAAAATATTTCTCGTGTATTCTATTCTTGTATAACTTTTATATTTCTAAAGTTACTATTAGATGTGAATTTTGGAATTGTTCCTATTTTATGGAAGTTACCAACAGCTGAGTGATATCCAGATATCCATATTGTCCACTTCTAAAAGTGACATTTACTATCTCAGCTCATTTTTCAAGGACCTTGCACTGTTTTGGAGAATGTATTTCCATGTGATGTTGAACAATTTAACGTTGATGTTTTGTTAATGATTTGTGGTTGCTTAATAAAAGAGTAACTTGCATTTAAATTGTCTGTGTTAACCCGTTTTTGTTTTTTATTTTATTTCAGAATGAGTATAGTTGGTGTATAGTTATTTATTAAAACTAATGTTTTTACGAAGGTAAACTTAATTGTAATGTAACCAAAAAAATGAAGTCATCTTTAATTAATTTTAATTGATTCTGTGAACCCAAAAACTCCTTGTAAAATTAACTTGATCAATACTATTATAGTAACTTGTAAGATTTAAGTTAGTATCAGTTAAAATGACTTAGTAACATTTACTTAAAAAATTATGTTTCTTTTGAGTTAATACAACTTAATTTCGATGTAATCAGTTTCAACTATTTTTTTGAGTTAAGCCGGGCTCGCACTGTACGATTTTTTTAAAAGTCCTTTAGGATTGTACTTGTCAGACTGTACGAACATGATCATGTCACACTATGGGATCTCAGTTGTCATTAATGTCAGACTGTACGACAGTCGAGACTAAGTAAAAATGGGTGCGCCCAAGAAAACTTGTCCGGAGTTTTACATGATCAACCCATACACGTCCAGTGACTGCGAGTTGAATTGCACGCGGGACTGAAATGTTGGCTGTCATGAAAAGTACAATGAAATTAACCACGGCAATACCGGCGTGTTTAAGAAGAATAGTGTATGTATTCATACACACGCACATGAAAACAGTGGTGCAACCAGTGTTTATATAAAAAATAAACATATCAGATGAATTCTGTGAGCGGAGGACGGAGCACCGGAGTTTATGGCTGATAGAATAATTCTCTAGCATTAATTCTGCTCATAGCTTGCCTTGAAAAATGGAGACAGTTTGATATTCGTTGTAGGGGTAGTCACACTGCAGGACTGTGCGCCAAATCTTCTGACACTGCCAGAATTTCATCGGAGGTGAAATTTGATCGCAACAGCCATTAATCAGCTGACTGTGAACATGTCAAACCAGCAATCAAAGACTACGGATTTTAGCCTAGGATTATAGGAATCTTTTAGGATTTTCAAAATTTGTCCCAGACGACCAAATCGTGGCCAAAATCGCACAGTGTGAGCCGGGCTTTATATTAACTTATCCGGTTTTACAGTGTACCTGTGCCTCGAATTTACAGCTAATTATCCAAAAGGCAAATATAGTTAACTTGTCTTGCAAACATCCATAACTCATGAGAGAGCTACTTTGTAAGTTAGCTAAAGTTTAGCTAAGGAAGTAGGTTAGACCAGCGTTCTTTCACTGCATGATTCAGTTTATTAAAATGCATTTAGATTAGGGTTAGGTAATAGAGTTAAATGCGAACTTGAGCCCCCACAGTTGAGCCCATAGGATAGGGTGCACTTACTAAGGCTAGTAACAGGACTCTGAAATTTGGTATATATACTAATTCGAGGGCGCCCGATCGTTTGCACATAGTTTGGAAGCTCTAGTGCCACCAGGCGCCGAGATGCGGTATTGCACCCCCAGTTCTCTTTTACATAGAGAGCTGAAACTTGGTATATATACTAATTGAGCCGCCCCAAGTCGATTGTGCTTGGTTTGGTCGCTCTAGCGCCACCAGTTGTTGAGATATTGTACTGCACCCCCACTTGAGTTTCACGCGTCAGCCCTAGGCTTGAATTTCTCTTTACAGCTGGTCAGCCCTAGGCTTGGACAATCATATGTGGGTGGGTGTTGGTGCAATGTGCTGTTGTGTGAGTGGTGCTAATCACCAGTAGAAGACTGGGCTCCAATTAAGGCCTGTTAGCCCCAGGCCACCGTCCCTGCGTGCTGTCCTAGTGGACCCAGGGGGGCTGGATACTTACGACTCCCCCAAGTGACCCTTCGTTAACACTGCAAGGTATCCCAGGTCACCCAAGAAGAGTTTGAGAGAAAAGGTCTGAGGCCATCTTAACAGCAGATCGGGGTCAAACTGGCAGATGTACATTTCTGTACATCAAGCTTCTACCAGTTATTACTCCTAGAGTAATTGCAAGAATCAGACCGACATTATCCTTAGAGGAAAACCGTTGACTGCAAAAACTCCTAGGCTGTAATAGGTGAAGCTGGGCTGTGGAACCCCATTCATTGGAACACTTGTCTCATTCATGGTGAGTAACCTGTTCAATCCCACAATCCCCTGCTCTTCCTGGGTTTTACTTCCTGGTCGAATTTTAATACAAAAATCATGATTTCTACTGTTCTTTTCAAATCTTTTCTGAAATTTTAGATAGTTTTTCATTACATCACTGATAAAGTATCAACACTTAGATTTACACTTTTTTGATTTTTTGAAAACTCACCATCATGGAAACAAACGTGTACTTTAATTGGGTTAGTACAGTCCTGCAAGATTGAATTATCAAAGCTTTCTCCCAAAGTTTTCCATTTGGACGACTGAGAATGTCAGTGACACTCAGTTGATTTGGGTGCAATAGCAGTCACCCAAAGTTTTCCATTTGGACGACTGAGAATGTCAGTGACACTCAGTTGATTTGGGTGCAATAGCAGTCACCCAAAGTTTTCCATTTGGACGACTGAGAATGTCAGTGACACTCAGTTGATCTGGATACAATAACAATGAAATTTTTTTTTTTTTTGCTTGAGGTTGTAGGGCCTCTGCTGGTTCTGAGTGCCCTCAGAGGGTCTTTGGTAGGGCCTCTGCTGGTTCTGAGTGCCCTCAGAGGGTCTTTGGTAGGTTTAGTGTGGTCTTTGTAGGGCCTCTGCTGGTTCTGAGTGCCCTCAGAGGGTCTTTGGTAGGTTTAGTTAGGAATTAAAATTCTCCAAAGGTCAGACTAGTCTGACCTTGGTTGTGCGCTGGTCTACATTTCCACTGCCCGCTTTAGTGTCTGCTTGAATTCAGCCCTCATCTCAGTGTCCACCAAAATTCATCCTATTTTTTGTCTGTGTATTCCGGATGTTTCCTCTTTTAGTTTTAAATTCAACAATTAATTAATTAAGGATATTTTAGTCTAAGGGAAAAATAATTAATTAATTAAGGGTATTTTGATGTAGGGGTAAAAAAATTATTTTTAGGTGTAAGGTATAAAAGGGGAATTTTTCCTTAGGGATAGTGACCTTAGGTTTAGGGTCATGTGTGGGTCAAGGTTAAATAATTGTACCCCTTGGGGTAAACCGTCAGGTATCTACAATGCACATGGCCACTAAGTGGTAGGTTTAGGTGTCAGTCAGATATGTTTTAAATTAATGAATGAATTAATTAAAGGTATTTTAGTCTAGGGTATTTATTTTTATATTTATGTATAAATTAATTGATTAATTAAGGGTATTTTGATCTAGGGGTAAAAAAATTGTTTTTAGGTGTTAGGATTAGAAAGAATCCAAGAGTTGAAGCAGCGTCCAGCTCTGGTTAATGCTCAGTCCTTCGTACTCCTTCTGGCCGCTCTCTCGCCTCGGCCGAGGCCCGCCCCCACGGCATGAGCCCACCACCCCACAACCGATAAACTTGGTCTTTTATTATTGAGCCACAGATAGTGAGATTTTTAAATGTATGAATGAGTATTATTTTTAATTATAAGTGTTATTTATTAATGTTTTTATAGGTATTATTTATTAATCCAACCTCCCTACTAAGGGTAGGTTTTAGGTATTTATTAATATTTATGGATAAAATTTGTTTGGGTAATTTATTCGGGGTAGAAAGAGTAGGTTTAGGTTGGATAGGGGTAAAGTTATGTGTCTGGGGGTAAAACGGGTAGGTTAGGAATTAAAATTCTCCAAAGGTCAGACTAGTCTGACCTTGGTTGTGCGCTGGTCTACATTTCCACTGCCCGCTTTAGTGTCTGCTTGAATTCAGCCCCTCATCTCAGTGTCCACCAAAATTCATCCTATTTTTGTCTGTGTATTCGGATGTTTCCTCTTTTAGTTTTAAATTCAACAATTAATTAATTAAGGATATTTTAGTCTAAGGAAAAATAATTAATTAATTAAGGGTATTTTGATGTAGGGTAAAAAATTATTTTTAGGTGTAAGGTATAAAGGGAATTTTTCCTTAGGGATAGTGACCTTAGGTTTAGGGTCATGTGTGGGTCAAGGTTAAATAATTGTACCCCTTGGGGTAAACCGTCAGGTATCTACAATGCACATGGCCACTAAGTGGTAGGTTTAGGTGTCAGTCAGATATGTTTTAAATTAATGAATGAATTAATTAAAGGTATTTTAGTCTAGGGTATTTATTTTTATATTTATGTATAAATTAATTGATTAATTAAGGGTATTTTGATCTAGGGGTAAAAATTGTTTTAGGTGTTAGGATTAGAAAGAATCCAAGAGTTGAAGCAGCGTCCAGCTCTGGTTAATGCTCAGTCCTTCAGACTCCTTCTGGCCGCTCTCTCGTCTCGGCTGAGGCCCGCCCCCACGGCATGAGCCCACCACCCCACAACCGATAAACTTGGTCTTTTTATTATTGAGCCACAGATAGTGAGATTTTTAAATGTATGAATGAGTATTATTTTTTAATTATAAGTGTTATTTATTAATGTTTTTATAGGTATTATTTATTAATCCAACCTCCCTACTAAGGGTAGGTTTTAGGTATTTATTAATATTTATGGATAAAATTTGTTTGGGTAATTTATTCGGGGTAGAAAGAGTAGGTTTAGGTTGGATAGGGGTAAAGTTATGTGTCTGGGGGGTAAAACGGGTAGGTTAGGAATTAAAATTCTCCAAAGGTCAGACTAGTCTGACCTTGGTTGTGCGCTGGCCTACATTTCCACTGCCCGCTTTAGTGTCTGCTTGAATTCAGCCCCTCATCTCAGTGTCCACCAAAATTCATCCTATTTTTTGTCTGTGTATTCCGGATGTTTCCTCTTTTAGTTTTAAATTCAACAATTAATTAATTAAGGATATTTTAGTCTAAGGGAAAAATAATTAATTAATTAAGGGTATTTTGATCTAGGGGTAAAAAATTTTTATTTTTAGGTGTAAGGTATAAAAGGGGAATTTTTCCTTAGGGTTAGTGACCTTAGGTTTAGGGTCATGTGTGGGTCAAGGTTAAATAATTGTACCCCTTGGGGTAAACCGTCAGGTATCTACAATGCACATGGCCACTAAGTGGTAGGTTTAGGTGTCAGTCAGATATGTTTTAAATTAATGAATGAATTAATTAAAGGTATTTTAGTCTAGGGTATTTATTTTTATATTTATGCATAAATTAATTGATTAAATAAGGGTATTTTGATCTAGGGGTAAAAAATGTTTTTAGGTGTAAGGTATAAAGGGAATTTTTCCTTAGGGATAGTGACCTTAGGTTTAGGGTCATGTGTGGGTCAAGGTTAAATAATTGTACCCCTTGGGGTAAACCGTCAGGTATCTACAATGCACATGGCCACTAAGTGGTAGGTTTAGGTGTCAGTCAGATATTATTTCCGAAAATACAGAGTCACAGTTTTGGATTAATTTTATTTTGTTGATGCTGTGGATGTTCGAGAAGAAAAAATTAAATATAAGGTTTTATCAACAGAAAAAGATGAAATATAAAGAAGGAATGAATGGATAGAAGAGATCATGTCATCACGCCTCATTCAGTCCTCTTGGGTAGAGACTGTCCAGCCGTTTAATCCAGGTTCTTTCCATCCTGAGTCTCGCCGAGGGACCAACGAGGGTTGGATTCGAGGGCAGTGGCCCTCATGGCTTCAAGCCATGTATCATAAAGTGCCTCACAACATATCTTCTTTTTCAATTTTATTTTTAATGTTATATGTGTGCTGATAAATCCTTTGTAGCAACTGGTTTTTTTGTCTGTCCTACATATTGTTTTTCACATTTGCTACAGAAAATCAGATAAATGCAGTTAGACACTTGGGGAGGCATGTTTTGTTGAGTGGAGTATATCTGTTTGTTAGTCTTATTTTGAACCCATCTTTTGTGTGTTAAATGTTGGAGGCAGCAAAGGGCAGCACATCACTGCAGGGTTGGCTGCGATAAAGCCAACCAGCAGGTGAGACAGAGACTTTGCACTGTGATAAAGATGACATGACACTGTGTATGTGAATTGATTAATTAGTCAGACTCATATTTTAGCCTACTAATGGCAATGTTTTATAATTACATTCCATTTAAGATGAGGAGGAGCAGTCACAAGCCTCCAGTCTATGTGAGGAAAATGTGGACCAGGAGGAGGCACATAGATCAGGTAGGCCTAAGTGATGATCACCAAATATGAGATGAGAGGACCATGCTAGAAAGTACAGGGTTAAAGAGCTGCATACTAAATAATTGTAATCTAAAAAAACATAGGCTATTTTAGAGGTCATTTCAAAGATCTTGCCTGAGCAGAACATAAATACCACTAAGCTGGTCAAATCAAGGCTCAGAAATCAGTGTGGTCAAGAGCGGCTGTCAGACCTCCTCCTGCTGGCCATAGAGAAGGACACAGGAATCGACAAGAAAGAAGTTCTGAAGATTTTTGTTGAAATGGCCCTAATAGGCGGCTTCTCCTTTGAAGCTTTGCATGTTTAGTATGTAAATTTGGAGAAACCTATCAGTGACTTGATAGGGTATTGTTAGGGATATTGATGTAGGGATTTTCATGACTCAAGTCAGGATTTTCTATGTTATTATTAGTAGTAGTTAAGGTGATTTAGTGCTGTATTTCAGTGTTTTACTACTTTGTGTATATATATTTTAATAAAGACCCTGTTATTCTCAATCCTTCATATAGCCTGTGAGTTGTTGTTGTTTTTTTGGGGGTGTTGGTAGGCGAGTGCCCTTTTTAGGTCAGAGCAACTGCCCTCAAAATTCCTGTCCGGCTCAGCCAATCACAGCAATCCTGCAAGCAGAGATAATGAGCTAGGGACGAAGAGAAGCAAATGAACATAATGGCCAACACGTGCAAATTACCCCATGTA
>NC_081178.1:27639563-27661156 GCF_012432095.1 Onychostoma macrolepis
TGAGCTACAGTATGTGAAGGAGGGAACTACAGTAAATCTGAGCTGCTCTGCTGAAGCCCCTGCCCCAAACAACCTCCTACAATATCCTGGTCTAACATCCCTGAATCTGCCCACATTACAACACAGTTACAGGAGAAACCTGATAAAACCCAGTCAGTGTTTTCATACGTGACCTTCAAAGCTTCATACAAAGATCACAAAAAGAACATCACCTGCACTGCTACATATCCAAGAAATGCACCTGATGCCTCAACTGTGAAGAGCACCGTGATGCTACGAGTCCTGTGTAAGAGATGTGACTGCTTATTTCATTTAACAGAACCCTGTGTGTGCTTAAATGCACAAATTGCAACCTAAACATAGAATTTTTAGCTAGCTTAGCTTATGTCTAATGCAAAGATTTGACTTTTATTCCATGCATGTGTTTGTGTTTTTGTCAAAGTTTCTCCAAAAGAAACTCACATCACCATCGATCGATCTGATTCAGTCTCTGCTGGTACAAATGTGACTTTGACCTGCAGAAGTAAAGCCAGTCCATCAAATAACTTGAAGTACACCTGGTACAAACATGGACAGGAGATGCCAATAGCTCAGGAAAGGAAAATTAATTTTATTTTAAATTACAGTAATACAGGATTGTACTTCTGCAGAGCACAGAATAAACATGGTAATCAGTCATCAGCAGAGATTCAGCTCACAGCTGAAGGTGAGTTCACACAGTTTAAATGTAAAAAAAAAAAAATACTGATTTGCAGATCTAAAGCAATGAAGATCATTTGAAATACAAAATTATGGTCCAATTACAATCATTACACAAGACGCAGGACAAGATGGACACTCTATGACTGTGATCGCTGGTTGTGTGGGAGGAATTGCGGCAGTGCTCATGCTCTCTGCTATTGGATTTTGTACAAGGTATTTAATTACATTTCGTTAAATTTAATTACATTTACATTTACTTGATCATCGTTCATGTAATTTTGATATGGTTTTAAGATGTGCTCAGCATTTTGCAGGCGTTAGTCTAAGCATCATCCACAGTTAGAAAATAAGAGAGTTGCTAGTGTTTGACTTCATATCAACTATTATAAAGCACTTCAGTCATGCACAGTCAGTCAGATTGTAAGTTTAATTGTTTATTTCCACTAGCAGGACCAGGAAAAAGACACACAGGGGAGACAATGCTGGAGAAAAAGATTGCCTAAATCAGGTATGTGCACTATTCCTTAGTATTTAAGTTCATTAGGCTGATGGTTATTTAGTTTACAATTAAAAACTCTTAAATGTCATATACAGACTGTCTATTGACACTTGAAACTATTGATGAAACTATTGACACTTATGCTAATGTTTTCACTAATCAACCAGAACAACAGGATCTCTGATGATCAAAGTGTGCGTGACTGTGAAACTGAGTTCAGTTCTCAGATCGACCACATTACAGAGAACGGTTCAACAGAAGAAGACAACAATGAAAAAGGCTCAGATGTAGTATATACACAGGTCTTCATGTTACACAAAACCAAAAGCCATCAGTGTTCTACCTGAGAGCATTTATGCTCCGGTGAAAGTCTAAGTGCTTTTTTGTTATTGTTTTTTTGTTTTTTTTTCCTTTTTTGATGGTTCCTTTAGACATTCTGTTGACTATAAAAACCTTTGGAACAACATGTCAACTAACTCTCAGAGTAGGAGAGTATTAGTAGACTAGGGTTTGTAGAATAAACTGATATGTAGTTGCAAAGTTTCTTATAATAGAGCGTTTGCTGGGTGACCAAAAATAAAGTGTTAGCAGACGGTCTACTAATGATCTAATGACTGGTAATTGACATGTAGTTGCAAAGTTAACTATAGTTAACAGAATGGGGGACTAATCCTGTTACCAAAAATAATTATTTTCATTTTTACAAGACGTTTATTTTATTAAGAATAATAATGTATTTTATTGTTGTTTACAAAACCAAAATTTGTACTGAGGACAAATACAAAAGTTTCCTTTAAAATTTAATGCTTGCCATGGTGGTCAGGGTAAATCCAGTCAAAAACACCTGTAGACTGGACTGAGGGGGGCTGTACACAGAAGATCCCCTGGCAGTGTGATCAGTCTAAAAGCTCTTTTGCAAGGAAGAGTGGGGAAAATTGACAGATCCAGATGTGTTAAGACTACTCTTATTTAAAAAGAGTGGCTGCTTTATTGTGTGCACACTTGCAACCAGGATATTTTAAGTTGTTTATTTTTCTGTTTTTTTTTTATTTTCATTAAGTTTCTGTTGCTAGGGATCAATGCTCAGAGTTGTGTTTTCCTTGGAATTTTGACATCAAACATCAAACAAAATCATTGACAACATCAATATCAAGTTTATTAATTTAGTAATTTAGTTAGTAAATGCTCATGTACTGTCCTTCAATGTGTTTCCTTATGAGAATTGATGCTGATACTGTAAATTCATGTTTATTTTAAGCATTTTTATTATGTTATAAATAATTTCTATAATTATCTGTGTAATGGCTTGTATCCTTGTTTTTGTAGTTAATGTGACCTAGATAAAATCTTGTAAAATAAAAAACAATCATGTCTGCTGGTTATTGGTTAAACAGTTTCAGCTGTGTCAGGAATATGGACCTGTTTTGTTGTGTTTTCCCTCCCCATGTGCTCCATGACCCAGTTTCTCCCTTGCGTGATTGTGTTCATGTCATCCAGGTGTGTCTTGTAATTACCCTCGTTACCCCATGTATCACCCTGCAGCCATATCACCCTGCAGCCCAAGACTGGTTGCCCACGAAGCTAAGCAGGGCTGAGCCTGGTCAGTACCTGGATGGGAGACCTCCTGGGAAAACTAGGTTGCTGTTGGAAGAGGTGTTAGTGATGCCAGCAGGGGGTGCTCACCCTGTGGTCTGTGTGGGTCCTAACACCCCAGTATAGTGACGGGGACACTATACTGACAAAAAGCACAGTCTTTTGGATGAGACCTTAAACCGAGGTCCTGACTCTCTGTGGTCACTAAAAATCCCAGAGTAGGGGTGTAACCCCGGTGTCCTGGCCCAATTCCCTCCACTGGCCCCTGTCTATCATGGCCTCCTAATAATCCCCATCCACTTGATTGGCTCTATCTCTCTCTCCTCTCCACCTGTAGCTGGTGTGTGGTGAGTGCACTGGCACCGTTGTCCTGTGGCTGCCGTCGCACCATCCAAGTGGATGCTGCACACTGGTGGTGGTTGAGAAGAGACCCCCCCACATGATTGTAAAGCGCTTTGGGTGTATAGCAATACACAAAGCGCTATATAAATGCTTCATTCATGCTTCATCCATTCATGTATTTAAGTCCCAGTCTGTGCTGTCTGTCTTTGTTGGGTCTACATTGTTATATACGTGTGTCTTCAGCTGTTCCTAGTGTGGATTACTCTGTGTGCTGGATTATAATAAAGACTGTTACTTTGATCAACGTCTCCGTCGTTCCCTCAGACACAGTGTGTGACAGAAGACCTGACCTACAAAAGAAATAAAACGGCATGTTTCCTCTCCATTTTTGTTTCCATGGTTTAAGTGTTTTTCCGAATTAATTGAATTTTCCGCTCAAATTGAAATTTTTGAACGTGTGCAGAAGATGCGAATATTGCGCATTCGCAGCAAACATGTCGCGCATTTCACCTCTATTCACATCTTTGCATTGACTTTGTATGTAACCTATTTGTTTAAATAAGTACATTCGTGTTTGGTGTGAACACACCATAAGGCTTGTGTTATTTTGTAATCACAGAGAAAATCTGACTCCTAAAAGCATTGTAAATCTAAGTTTATCATAAACCTATCATAAAATTATTTTGATGGGCCCTTTTGAACATTCTGTTGACACTAAGTAATGTTGCAACTACATGTCAACAAACTCTCATAAGAGTATTAGTAGACTGTCTGCTTCATATCTACTAACTCCTTATTGTGTTGGTCTCCCAACAGATATTCTACTGACTATAAGTAACTTTGCAAGAACGTGTCAACTTAATCTAACCCTAACCCTACCAGTCAACTAATACACTACTAACACTCTAATGAAAGTTAGTAGAAATGTAGGTGCAACATTACTTATAGTCAATAGAATGTGTTAAAGGGACCATCAAAATAAAGTGAAACCAAGGTTTCTACCGTCCACGCAGGCTCACAATGCTTTTTGGAAACGTGGCCCTGGATTGTTCTGTTTTTCATAGGAGCCGTTGGTTTTCGAGTCAAGATTTTCTCTGTCATACAAAATAAACCTACCATGCACTGGGTGTTATCAGTATAGAATCTGGCAATGTTGGTGATGATTCTGGGCTTGATGACGATATTGTGAGGAAGGATCACACAAGTGTTTGGATTTAGCATTGTGCTTCTATTTTTGGAAGACCGTTGTCGCTATAAAATAATTCAACGTCATAATGAGAATCGATAAAAAATCCTGTATAAACTCCTATTTCTATCTCTTAGTTAGAGCTGATCCTTGACGCTTCTATATTGTGACCCTGGACCAGTCATAAGAGTCATTTTTTGGAAATTTAGATTTATACATTGAAAAAGCTTTCCACTGATGTTATAGGACAAAGTTGGCCGAGATACAACCATTTGAAAATCTGGAATCTGAGGGTGCAAAAAATTTAAAAATAAATAAAAATCCAAATATTGAGAAAATCACCTTTAAAGCTGTCCAAATGAAGTTCTTAGTATAGGCTATTACTAATCAAAAATTACGTTTTAATATATTTACAGTTGGAAATTTACAAAATATCTTCATGCAACATGATCTTTACTTAATATCCTAATGATTTTTGGCATAAAAACATGATAATTTTACCCATACAGTGTATTTTTGGCTACATTGTTACAAATATACCTGTGCGATTTAAGACTGGTTTTGTGGTCCAGGGTCACATATGTGAGCTCTCAACCAATGATGCACCGGAGCTCCGCAATGGACCGCCTCCCTCATTTCCATGTTGTACACAGAAAAGTAAAAAAACAAATTTAATAAATAAATAAACTAATAAATCAATAGACCTCAAATAAATGTGAGAATAAATAAATATAAAAATAAATAAATGCATAAAAATAAATATAAAATCATTTTTTTTAAATAAATGAAAGTATAAGTAAACAAATGTAAAAAAAAAGGATTTTATGTGCTGTAGCCAATAGTAAGACTTAAATTAATACTTGGAATTTTAACATCAATCATCAAAACAAGATGCATAAACAGAAGCTTATTTAATTAGTAATTATGTTAGTATATGCTAATGAGCTGTTCTTCAATGCCTGACTTTCAGTTAAATGCAATTCTGCATGTCTTCCTACAGGAGGCAGTCAGTGGTACATCACATCAAGTCAAGTCAAGTCATCTTTATTTATATAAAGCTTTTAACAATACAGATTGTGTCAAAGCACTTAACAGTATCAAATTGGAGGATAGAGTGTCAGTAATGTATAATGATACGATTAAACACTCAATTTTCTCAATTTTCAGTTATAGGCATTTCATTATTGAAGATGTCATTGTCTAGCTCAGTTTAGTTTAAATAGTATCTGTGCAACCAAATCCACGATAATCGCTAGAAATTAAGTGTCCCCAACTGAGCAAGCCAGAGGCGACAGCAGCAAGGAACCAAAACTTCACTAAAAAAAAAGAGTAGCAGAAAAAAAAGACACCTAGAAACACTTATAGGCTCAAGTTCCTTTTTTACATAGGCTAAATACATCTATCTATCTATCTATCTATCTATCTATCTATCTATCTATCTATCTCATCCTGTGATACTGCCAGTGGTACATCAAGTGTTAAAAAAAGTCTTGCAGAGAGGAAGATGTTTTTATGCTGCATTTCTTTGACTGCACTGCTCTGTGGTGAGGCTTGTCTCTTGCAAATTGACCTTTTTAGAATAGAAATCATTAGAACATTTTGTAAACAAGTTTTTTTTTTTTTTTTTCAGAAATGTATATTTAGTTTGTCTCTTGTGTTTGTTTCAGTGATTCAGTGATGTCTGTGCTTCAGATCACGTCCTTCATCATCAGCTCTATGTTTCTTCACACTCACTCAGGTTGGTCCATATTACATTTGGTTTATTTTCAATGTAAAATATCATTTACCAGCAGAACCACTAATGATATGACAACACAAGTGACAAAATAGTCTACAGGCATGTGATTGGCAAAGGACAGGAAAATGTATTGAAAGTCTGTTCCCCAAAGCTAACGTTTGCTGATGTGTCTTTCAAAAGAGTAATATATACTTAATTAAAAGAACAGATACTGAAAGTACAGATTCTTGTTTCATGATATGGAAACATCTTCTCAATGCAACATGAAATAAATAAAAATATTTTGTCAGACAGACATACAGAGGTTTGGTAAAGGGGGGAAAACAAAATAAAACACAGTGGCTCAGGTCAAAAACATATATCTAGTGCATATAACAGCAATTAAAATGCAGCACAATGGAACACAAAAAACAGTCCTTAAAGGCATACTCCATCCTTATATAATGGAAATGTACAGGGTGTCCAAAGCTGGTGCTTCAAAAACTTCACAATTTGAACATGATGGTAAGCTATACTTTATCATTGTGCTCACTTGGTGTGATTTTTGAAGCGGTCGCATACTTTTGCATTATATGGGCTAAACCTCTTTATTTGTGTTTCTATATTTGAAGAAAGTAAGTCATACATACTGGGATGGCATGAGGGTGAGTAAATGATGAGAGCATTGTAGGGTTTTTTAATAATTACATATTGCTATTTAATTATTTGCAGTTAATCAGATTATTATTAAATCATTAATTATTTAGATTTTAAAAATAATTTATCTGCAGCCCTAATTGTTACTCAATATATAGGGCTTAATTATAATACCACATATACTGTACGCTCCTTGGTAAGATCATCACTAAACATGATTTACAGTTAATTTAACATACAATCTTCATGTAAACACTTTTTGGAGATTTGTAACATTTTATAAAAGCAAAGCAATCATGGCCACCATAATATTAATTGGTAACACTTAATAATAAGTATACACTAATAAAGTACTTACAAATCATTAACAAACTATTGGTTTATAGTTAATTTATAGTTCATAAACTGTAGTTAATACAGTAATAATATGTGACCCTGGACCACAAAACCAGTCTTAAGTGTCAATTTTACGAAATTTAGTAATCTGAGAGTGCAAAAAAATCAAAATACTGAGAAAATTGCCTTTAAAGTTGTCTAAATGAAGTTCTTAGCAATGCATATTAATAATCAAAGATGACGTTTTGATATATTTACAGTAAGAAATTTACAAAATATCTTCATGGAATGTGATCTTTACTTAGTATCCTAATGATTTTTGGCATAAAAGAAAAACTGATAATTTTGACCCACACTGTTAGACATTTCAAAGGGTTTTTACAGTAACTTACTGGCAAGTTACTGTAATTACGATTTACAGTAGCAAATTGTATTTGATTTACAGTTGGAAATTGTACTGTTTTACAGTAAATTACTGGGGGGAAAATCCAATTCATCAGCATACTACTGTAATTCATTCATTTTAATATAGATTTCATTAGATTTGATTAATTTTTATATAGAATTCATTTTATTTTTTACTCTACATTAGGTACTACTGACATTCAATTAAAACAGACACAATAATTACAAAATATAAAATGCTTTATTTAAAACATTGCATGTATAACACTTAAAAATACAGTCTTCCAATGCTGGAACAGTGCAACTTCACCATTTCTCCTGTCTTAGGACGTTTTGCAGTGCGTTATGTTGTGTCCTCTGGATTCATCCTCACAAAGAATCTTTAGGCAACAGAAACATAATTGGGAAAAAGACAAACAGCCAAAGAATACACAGCCATCTGCAAAACCCAGGTACTGCTCCAAAACGTGGCCACCATCTTTGCTCACCCTCCACTTTGTTAGTGACAGAAATGTCTTCTCTGAAAAAGAAGAAGTAGGAATGACACACTTTTAAAAGGGAAACCTCATATAGAATACACAAACCTCTCAAAACCATAGTTGTTCTATTACCATGAATTATCAGTCTCAGGGTGGCTGGCACTGCTCATGTCTTTCTTGATGCTTCATTGCAGTTGCCTTTAAAACACAAATACAAAAAATGCAGTAAATCTTAAATTCCATTAAAAACTATAACAAACTAATTCTAAAACTAGAAAAAGCAGCTAGCCATAAAAATTGTTTAACTTGGCTAACATACGATTTTATTTTCTCAGTAGGCTACTGGCCAACATTAACTAACACCTGAACTAAATTTCACATTAGTTAACCTTATGTTAATATAAGATAAGCGTTGCTCGTTAAAAATAATTTTAATTTGGTAACTTATAAGCTGACAAAAGTCGTTTGAAATGACAGCGCAGTTTACCATAGTAAAGTTCTGTAACCGCCATGTTGACAAGTAAATGTTACTAGGGGTTAAACTGGTGTGCAAAAATCTGACACAAACACACAGACAAACTTACATATATTTTTACCTTGCTTGCTGGTCTTATTCTCTGGTATCGACACACAGCGCAGATGTTCTTCGGAACTCTTCCACTCTCGCGGGTTCATCCCCGGGCAAAACCCGCGGCGCTGCCCCGCTGCTTCCGTGTCTTCCTCGGACGCGAGTGGAGCGGTGCGGCGTGACTCGATAAAAAACAATATAGAACCCATTATATATATATTATCTACAGTGAATGCGGACAGTAAAGTGATGCCCCTGTATATTCTGACGTACAGATGTACTCCAAGCACTAGGGCTGTTTCTGACACGAAGTACAAACTGATTTTCCAATCATTACAAGCAATGTAACACGTCCAGTGTAGTCAGTCCCAAGCTGTGGCGGCGTTGTAGACACAGTGCAGGGCAAATCATGTCAATCCAAATGTAAGAAATGAGGAAAATAAAACTCCCTCAATAGAATGGCACCAAAGAGACTGTTACAGCAAACACAGTAGTATACAGCAATTTTAAAAAACACAGTAAGTCTCTGTATGTGGGGTCTGACTTCACAGAAAATTCCCTTGATGCAAAGGGTATTACATTAATTTACTGTAAAGGGAATTTGAAGTATTATACTGGGTCATATACAGTAAATAACTGCAGAAATTACAGAAATGTCTAACAGTGCATACAATGTATTTTTGACTATTGCTACAAATATACCTCAGCAACTTAAGCCTGGTTTTGTGGTCCAGGGTCACATATATTAATATACAGTTTCTACAGTGTAAAAACCATTACGCATATGGATTCAGTATACTACAGCACTTAGTATACTACAGTATACTAGACAGTTAATGGAGACATCAAAATAGACAAAAGACTCAATAGACTCAAATTTGATGGCGAACTTTTCAAGCTTGAAATAATAACTGAATCTGAAACACATGTGCTTCATGCGTGAAAACAAACATTGATTCGGCATGCACATGTTTGAGCTTCTGTTCACCATATTTAATGTAAGATAAGAAAATAAAATGTATTGTAAAAAGTATTTTGTTTTTTGTTCTTTTCTGTAATCAAGTCTAAGTAAAAGTAGTCATTTTAAACTGTACTTGAGTAAAATACAAATCCCCGAAATAATACTTAAGTACAGTAATCAAGTAAAAATACTCAAGTAGTTTACACCCCTGCTCTGTGTATGTGTATGTATATATATATATATACTTTTTTTTTTTTTTTTTTTTGTATGGACAAACGCAGCATGAAAAAATATTTTGAATGTGTATGTTCTACAAATTTTCATTTTGGTGTGAACTGTCCCTTTAATACGGTGGCCGGGAAGTGCAAAACATTACAAAGTGTGAAACACTTTTACGAAGCTTGAGACAAATTTACATTTTGGAAAACATTTTTACCAATCATAAAACACAATTACATGGGGAAAACACTTTTACCAAGGACGAAACAAATTTACATTTTAGAAAACAAATTAACAAGATGCAAAACACTTTTACCAGTCCCGAAACAAATTTACAATGACAGATTCTTCACGGAAAGGGAATGTACCACACACCGGAAGTGACGTGGTGAAAGCACAGTTGCCAAGTCCGCGACTTTGGGCTTCTTTTTTTGTAAAGTTGCAGGAAAAAATCCCTGGTTGCGGGTTGCGGTTTTTTGGGCTTATTTAAAAAAATCTGGTTGCTTGTTTGGGAAATCTGACAAGCAACTTCGTTTCTTTATTTATGTTCGCCGTATTCTCCAATGCATTGATTGACACTCTGTCTGCTCGCAGTTAATAGCCAACCAGTGCAATAATATAAGTGCTGTAGCGTAATTTGCCATATGTTCCGCTCCCTCATTAGAGAAAAATCACATTCAAAAAGAAGACGCGTGACGCTGTAATCCAAGCGATGATAGAAGTAGACGTAGAGGAGTGGGATGACTTTCTTTTAGCCTATTTTTTACAATGCTTTTATAATGTATTAATTATCACGGGCGTCGGGCTGTAATAAAAAAAAAAAAAACAAGTAGTCATATCCTAATACTGAGTAAATACATTTGGTTCTAATAACCTGGTATGGCAAGATGTCTTAAAATGTATTTCTTGTCAACCTGATCTCACAGAATTCCGTGTAATGTTCACGGACTTAATTAACCTCCGAATCTGTGGTGGTATCACGGAATCGCCGAAAATTCCGTGATGGGCTCACAGAAGGCATCAGCCGTGGTCCATGCACGGATTCACTGGTTCAACACCAGTGCTGCATCGGACCACGTAAAAAGAGTGACTCCGATGCAGTTATACTTTCACTGGAGTACCTGACCCCACCCCTACCCTAAACCTACCCAGTTCTGAACAATAATGATGATGATACATTTCCCAGTATCGCGTCGGCATATTGATGCTAAGGGTTTCCGTGCGTGGAGCACTGCTGATGCCTGTCACTGACTTACATTGCATCACTTCTGTGAGCCCATCGCGGAATTTTCGGCGATTCCGTGATGCCTCCACAGATTCGGAGGTTAATTAAGTCCGTGAACATTACACGGAATTCTGTGAGATCATGTTGTTCTTGTTTTAACATTTAAACTTAGACCACATTAATAGATTTTTACTTCATGAATGCACATAAATTACAGCTTAATGATTTTTTAAATCTTTTTTATAATATTTTTACAGTTTTTGCCCATTGCTTGAACACTATAGACCCATGCTTAGACTAAAGTAACACAACTTGAAGCTTTTGTTACCATACCTCAAACACATGTACCCATACCTTAAACAAAAGCGCTGCTTTGCACTCTAGTTGCAATTCTGCAACACATTTACTCCTTTATGCAACACACTTGGTCCTGCATACTACACTCTATTTCATACATAAGACACTTTGTTCAAAAATGAAATCTCAGGGTGCCATTTAGAAAACACATGTATCCAAAATACAAAACACATCGGGCAATTGCAACCACTCAAATACACACCTGAAGGCACTTACTTGCAAAACTGAACACCAATCAGCCAGCTACAAAAAGCCCTCAGTTTAGCCATTTCAAGAACTTTGCAAGCATGGATGGAGGGAGAGCAAGAGGCAGAGCAAGAGGCAGAGCAAGAGCAAGAGCAAGAGCAAGAGCAAGAGCAAGAGCAAGAGCAAGAGCAAGAGCAAGAGCAAGAGCAAGAGCAAGAGGTCGAAGAGCCCATGCACGGACCCCTATTTCTGATGATATAAGAGCAACTTTGGTGGACCATGTCATCAACCATGGCCTGACTATGAGGGAAGCTGGGCAGAGAGTCCACCCACATCTAAGCCGCTTCACAGTGGCATCTGTAATAAGAACATTCCGACTAGAAAACCGGTATGTCTTCACCTCTCTACCTTCTACTCTACTCAGATGGTATTTACAGAACTGTACTACAGTATATCACATTACCACATCACGTGTACAGGGTATTGCAGGGTGTTAATGCTCCTTTTGCAGCCAAAGTGGTAGTTTTTGTGAAACATACCATGATTACTTACAGTATATTGAGACGTTTCAGTACAGTGGATGATACAGTATATACAGTAAAGTACTGTAAGAAAAAGACAATTTGTGGTTGCATTTCTCTAGCATGACTAGAAGACCTTCTGGGGGAGGACGCCAACGCCTGTTCACACAACAGCAGGAACTTGCCGTTGTGGACCTAGTGAGGGCAGACAATGCCATCCGTCTCCACCAGCTACGACAGAAAATACTTGCAGACAGCCAAGTGTTCAACAACATAAACCATGTGAGCATCAGCACCATCAGACGCATCTTGGGAAAACACAACATCACCATGAAGCAGCTCTACAGGGTCCCGTTTGAGAGGAACAGCGTCAGGGTCAAAGGACTTCGAGCTGAATATGTACGGGTAAGTGTAACTGTCCTTTACATTTACAATACAGTATTGGTGAAATCCAGTAGCAGCTGAATATGTACCATATCAGTACCACATGGATCCATTCGGAGAGCTACACAGGTACCTATGTGATGGGGTGAGGGTTCTGTATGTGTAGCACTGGAGTACAGTAATATGGTTTTTTTTTTTGTTACAGAGAATCTTGGCCATGGATGGAGCTGCACAGCCTCATGAATTCATTTTCATTGATGAAGCTGGATTTGACCTGAGCAAAACAAGACGACGGGGTCGTAATGTAATTGGCCAAAGGGCAATTGTGCACGTCCCGGGGCAGCGCGGGGGAAATATCACATTGTGTGCCGCCATAAGCCTTCGGGGGCTTCTGCATCATCATGCAAAACTAGGTCCATACAATAGCCAACATATACTCACATTTCTAGATGCTCTCCATAATATAGTTGTACAGAACAGACCAGATCAGCCCAGGTTTGTGGTGGTATGGGATAATGTCAGTTTCCATCGGGCTGCTCTGGTCCAGACCTGGTTCACCAACCACAATCAGTTTGAAGTGGTATACTTGCCCCCTTACTCACCATTTTTAAACCCTATAGAGGAATTATTTTCGGCTTGGAGATGGCGTGTATATGACCGCCAACCACATGCCCGCATGCCTCTTCTGCAGGCAATGGATCAGGTGACCGCAATCCATGGATGGTTTCGACATGCTAGGGGATATTTTCCCCGGTGCCTAGCGGGAGAAGACATTGCTTGCGATGTCGATGAGGTCCTGTGCCCAGACCCCAACAGACGGCGGGATCCATGAGCCCACGTATGCAATTGCCATGATTTTCTGTGTTTACAGTATAGTGTTTTTTCTATTATTATTTTTTTGCTTTATCTGAATTCATGTTACTGCAATGTACAATATTGAGTATTTTGCTTTTTTGGTTGTTTGAAAATGTGCCTCCTGAAAATATGCCTTCTGAATAAACAGTGAAAATCAAAGACTGCAGTGTTTTATATAAAGTAAACTAGTGTGTTCCCCCTGATCTGAAAGTGTATGCATATGATGCAAGTATGTGTCAATTTGTCATCAGAGTTACATTTTGAGAAAGGAATGTTAGGTTTTGATAGCAGAGTTTAGGTTTTGATAGTAGAGTTTCAATTTGACACAGATGTGAATGGTATATTTCCCAGTGTTGTGTCATGTTTACTTGTGTGTAGAGTTTTGGCACAATGAGCGAAGTTTTGCAAAATGTGTTCAAGCAACAGGCAAAAACTGTAATAATATTATATAATATTTTATTTTTAAATATAATATATTATTATTTAATATAATACTTTATATTTTTTTCTATAATATTTATGTGACATTTCGTTTATGTCATTTATTTGATAGTTATTTTATTTTGAATGGAAGAAAAACCTGTTTTTGACCTCAAAATAAACCACTTTCCCTCTGTATATGGCTGTGGGGACGAGCAGTTTTGCTGTGCTTGGAATTCTTTATAATTAATTAAAAACAAATATTGCCACATTGATGGCTCAAGAAGGTGTAATTGTTCAAATAACACATTATTTCATAAAAATATATATATATATATATATATATACAAAATTGTAACCAAGTGTTTTTCATGTGTAATATTTCTGTAAAGAAAAATGGACATTTCCATAGAATGACCCCTATTCAGGCTATAAATATGTGGCTATTACAGCTCCCCTTTGAAGCTCTTGTGTTTTTCTCCTTTTCCATCTCTCCAATCCTATTCTGCTCACAGGTGATTAGAGACGAGTTTTGATCCCACTTTTGTTGCAGTTTGCTCATTTTTGTAAAATAGCTTCTGTTTTTGCTTTTCAGATAAAAGAGTGGTTTCAGTTTTTCATATGTTGCAGACTCGTTTATTGACTGATAATGAATCATCAATATATATATATATATATAGGGCTTGTTTTGGGCTTGTTTTTGAAGCTGCGGTTGCTTATTTGTCTCGCGAGAGTTGGCAACTGTGGGTGAAAGGTGGTGTTGTGGTGTAAATGGCGTAAATAAAGTTTATGGTGACCGAACATGGCCTGCAGCCGAGGGATGTTTTGCGGCAAACACATGAGCAGCTTAACGCGGTTTTGCTTTACGTGTGGT
This sequence comes from Onychostoma macrolepis, assembly GCF_012432095.1. Classification (NCBI taxonomy): domain Eukaryota; kingdom Metazoa; phylum Chordata; class Actinopteri; order Cypriniformes; family Cyprinidae; genus Onychostoma; species Onychostoma macrolepis. The sequence continues at coordinate 27,654,050 of NC_081178.1, forward strand.
CGGTGTTTGCAGTTTCTAATGGACGCGGATCAGACGGAAACACAGGGGACGTCTCGACAGCCGGACAGTGTTAAGCTGCTCATGTGTTTGCCACAAAACGGGCAAAACATCCCTCATCCGCAGTCCATGTTCGGTCACCATAAACTTTATTTACGCCATTTACTCCACAACCACAACACGAATTTACCGCGCTCACCAACAACACCACCTTTCACCGCGTCACTTCCGGTGTGTGGTCATTCCCTTTCCGTGAAGAATCTGTCATTGTAAATTTGTTTCAGGACTGGTAAAAGTTTTTGCGTCTTGTTAATTTGTTTTCTAAAATGTAAATTAGTTTCGTCTTTGGTAAAAGTGTTTTCCCCATGTAATTGTGTTTTATGATAGGTAAAAATGTTTTCCAAAATGTAAATTTGTCTCGAGCTTCGTAAAAGTGTTTCACACTTTGTAATGTTGTTTTGCACTTCCCGGCCACCGTATTAAGATCTTTATCGCGCTAAGTTCTAAGTCATTATTCACTAAAGTATTTTTATCTTCCAGCTGTTAATATCTACTCTGCTGTGATGCCTCAGACAGTAACAGCTCTGACAGGCTCTTGTGTGCAGATTCCTTGCACATTCAACATCTCTAATTTTGAGGACAAACGTAACAGAACAAAATCTATTCATGGGATCTGGCTAAAAAGCATATCACAGTATGATAACAAAGACAGTTTTATAGCTTTTAATAGCAGTGAAAACATCATTAGAGGATTCAGTGACATACAGATGACTGGAAATCTCAGTGAGAGGAACTGCACAACTGTCTTCTATAACATCATGAAGAATCATTCAGACATCTATTACTTCAGACTGCAAATGGAGCCAGATGTGTTCAGAGCAACATTTAACCCCAGGACAGATGATTCAAGCAAGACTGTGAGGATCAATGTCACAGGTAAATGTCATCTAAACTGCCTTTTACATACAGGACAGCTTTCCATACTTTATGTCATTAAATGTAAGTAAATAAATAAATAAATACATTTAAATTTAAATATTATTTACATAATACTATATAACTAACATTATTAAGTTGCTTTATGATGAACTATTTTTTATTTTTTTATTTTATTATATTATTTTTTCTTTTTTTCCTGTAGATTCAGCACAACCTCCTGAACTGAATCCCAGTGAGCTACAGTATGTGAAGGAGGGAACTACAGTAAATCTGAGCTGCTCTGCTGAAGCCCCCTGCCCCAAACAACCTCCTACAATATCCTGGTCTAACATCCCTGAATCTGCCAACATTACAACACAGTTACAGGAGAAACCTGATAAAACCCAGTCAGTGTTTTCATACGTGACCTTCAAAGCTTCATACAAAGATCACGAAAAGAACATCACCTGCACTGCTACATATCCAAGAAATACATCTGATGCCTCAACTGTGAAGAGCACCGTGATGCTACGAGTCCTGTGTAAGAGATGTGACTGCTTATTTCATTTAACAGAACCCTGTGTGTGCTTAAATGCACAAATTGCAACATAAACATAGAATTTTTAGCTAGCTTAGCTTATGTCTAATGCAAAGATTTGACTTTTATCCCATGCATGTGTTTGTGTTTTTGTCAAAGTTTCTCCAAAAGAAACTCACATCACCATCGATCGATCTGATTCAGTCTCTGCTGGCACAAATGTGACTTTGACCTGCAGAAGTAAAGCCAGTCCATCAAATAACTTGAAGTACACCTGGTACAAACGTGGACAGGAGATGCCAATAGCTCAGGAAAGGAAAATTAATTTTATTTTAAATTACAATAATACAGGATTGTACTTCTGCAGAGCACAGAATAAACATGGCAATCAGTCATCAGCAGAGATTCAGCTCACAGCTGAAGGTGAGTTCACACAGTTTAAATGTAAAAAAAAAATTGATTTGCAGATCTAAAGCAATGAAGATCATTTGAAATACAACATTATGGTCCAATTAAAGGCATTTCATATGACGCAGGACAAGATGGACACTCTATGACTGTGATCGCTGGTTGTGTGGGAGGAATTGCGGCAGTGCTCATGCTCTCTGCTATTGGATTTTGTACAAGGTATTTAATTACATTTCGTTAAATTTAATTACATTTACATTTACTTGATCATCGTTCATGTAATTTTTATATGGTTTTAAGATTGTAAATTTAATTGTTTATTTCCACTAGCAGGACCAGGAAAAAGACACACAGGGGAGACAATGCTGGAGAAAAAGATTGCCTAAATCAGGTATGTGCACTATTCCTTAGTATTTAAGTTCATTAGGCTGATGGTTATTTAGTTTACAATTAAAAACTCTTAAATGTCATATACAGACTGTCTATTGACACTTGAAACTATTGATGAAACTATTGACACTTATGCTAATGTTTTCACTAATCAACCAGAATAACAGGATCTCTGATGATTAAAGTGTGCGTGACTGTGAAACAAAAGTTCAGTACAAGTTCAGTTCTCAGATCGACCACATTACAGAGAACGGTTCAACAGACAACAATGAAAAAGGCTCAGATGTAGTATATACACAGGTCTACATGTTACACAAAAAACCAAAAGCCATCAGTGTTCTACCTGAGAGCATTCATGCTCAGGTGAAAGTCTAAGTGTTTTTTTTTTTTTATTGCTTTTTTGATGGTTCCTTTAGACATTCTGTTGACTATAAAAACTTTTGGAACAACATGTCAACTAACTCTCAGAGTAGGAGAGTATTAGTAGACTAGGGTTAGTAGAATAAACTGATATGTAGTTGCAAAGTTTCTTATACTAGACCGTTTGCTGGGTGACCAAAAATAAAGTGTTAGCAGACGGTCTACTAATGATCTAATGACTGGTAATTGACATGTAGTTGCAAAGTTACCTATAGATAGTAAATCCAGTCAAAAACACCTGTAGACTGGACTGAGGGGGGCTGTACACAGAAGATCCCCTGGCAGTGTGATCAGTCTAAAAGCTCTTTTGCAAGGAAGAGTGGGGAAAATTGACAGATCCAGATGTGTAAAGACTACTCTTATTTAAAAAGAGTGGCTGCTTTATTGTGTGCACACTTGCAACCAGGATATTTTAAGTTGTTTATTTTTCTGTTTTTTTTTTTCTTTTCATTAAGTTTCTGTTGCTAGGGATCAATGCTCAGAGTTGTGTTTTCCTTGGAATTTTGACATCAAACATCAAACAAAATCATTGACAACATCAATATCAAGTTTATTAATTTAGTAATTTAGTTAGTAAATGCTCATGTACTGTCCTTCAATGTGTTTCCTTATGAGAATTGATGCTGATACTGTAAATTCATGTTTATTTTAAGCATTTTTATTATGTTAAAAATAATTTCTATAATTATCTGTGTAATTACTTATATCCTTGTTTTTGTAGTTAATGTGACCTAGATAAAATCTTGTAAAATAAAAAACAATCATGTCTGCTGGTTATTGGTTAAACAGTTTCAGCTGTGTCAGGAATATGGACCTGTTTTGTTGTGTTTTCCCTCCCCATGTGCTCCATGACCCAGTTTCTCCCTTTCTCCCTGTCATCCAGGAGTCTTGTAATTACCCTCGTTATCCCATGTATTTAAGTCCCAGTCTGTGCTGTCTGTCTTTGTTGGGTCTACAATGTTATGTGCGTGTGTCTTCAGCTGTTCCTAGTGTAGATTACTCTATGTGCTGGATTATAATAAAGACTTTTACTTTGATCCACGTCTCCGTCGTTCCCTCAGACACAGTGTGTGATCAGCTTTTACAAAGCACTTCAGTAATGCACATGTGATTTAATAAGTCATTCTTAGTTTGTTTAATTCTTTGATTTTAATTTGTCGATGAGATTCGAAGTTGATGATGCCTCTAGACACACCTGGAGGAGGTTTCTAATGGTGTGTTCACACCAAACGCGAAGTGAATATGCGCTTAGCAACACTCGCTCTAGATTACTCGCGGGCGTTTTTCGTGTAACTCGTGCGCATAACAACGAGGTGCGACCAACCATGGTGGAGATAACTACGATCACTGCTTTGTACCTTTTGTGGAAGTCCCAAATAGGCCTGAAAGCCAAACACCAACATCACAGCACCATCCAGAGGAAAATGAATATTAATCCTGTATTAATGTGTGTGTTACATATTACTGCTGTATAGGCTACATTGACATTATTATTATTTTATTTTTATTGATAGCAGCATCTCTGTAACCATGCTAATAAAATACAACTACCACTAACTGCTTTTAATTGTTTTCTATGCTCCAGATACCTATATCATAAATTTCGGGCTATACAATAATTCTCTCTTCCATTTTCTGATTCAACCGGACGTGTCAATAAGCTCTTCGCTGATTGGCTTGCGTGAGAACTCATCATGTGAATTTTCCGCTCTAATTGAAATTTTTGAACTTGTGCAGATGCGAATGAGGCGAATATTGTGCACTCACAGCAAACACATCGTGCATTTCGCATTGCCCGGCGCAAATTCACCTCTATTCACATCTATGCATTGACTTTGTATGTAATCTACTCGCGTAAATAATTACATTCGCGTTTGGTGTGAACACACCATAAGGCTTGTGTTATTTTGTAATCACAGAGAAAATCTGATTCCTAAAAGCATTGTAAATCTAAGTTTATCATAAACCAATTGCATTAAAGGTCTCTACTGTCCACTCAGGCTCACAATGCTTTTTGGAAACGTGGCCCTGGATTGTTCTGTTTTTCATAGGAGCCGTTGGTTGGTTGGGAAACGTAACCCAAACAATTTCAGTTACTGCATTTCAGAGTCAAGATTTTCTCTGTCACACAAAATAAACCTACCATGCACTGGGTGTTATCAGTATAGAATCTGGCAATGTTGGTGATGATTCTGGGCTTGATGACGATATTGTGAGGAAGGATCACACAAGTGTTTGGATTTAGCATTGTGCTTCTATTTTTGGAAAACCGTAGAGCTGACCCTTGACGCTTCTATATTGTGACCCTGGACCAGTCATAAGGGTCTTTTTTTTTTGGAAATTGAAATTTATACATTGAAAAAGCTTTCCATTGATGTATGGTTTGTTATAGGACAAAGTTGGCCGAGATACAGCCATTTGAAAATCTGGAATCTGAGGGTGCAAAAAAAAATTTTTTAAATCCAAATATTGAGAAAATCACCTTTAAAGCTGTCCAAATGAAGTTCTTAGCATAGGCTATTACTAATCAAAAATTACGTTTTAATATATTTACGGTTGGAAATTTACAAAATATCTTCATGCAACATGATCTTTACTTAATATCCTAATGATTTTTGGCATAAAACCACGATAATTTTTACCCATACAGTGTATTTTTGGCTATATTGTTACAAATATACCTGTGCGACTTAAGACTGGTTTTGTGGTCCAGGGTCACATATGTGAGCTCTCAACCAATGATGCACCGGAGCTCCGCAATGGACCGCCTCCCTCATTTCCATGTTGTGCACAGAAAAGTAAAAAAAAATAAAAATAAAATAAACTAATAAATAAATAGACCTCAAATAAATGTGAGAATAAATAAATATAAAAAGAAATAAATGCATAAAAATAAATATAAAATCTTTTTTTTTTTAATAAATGAAAGTATAGGTAAATAAAAGTAAAAAAAAAAAGAGCGATGCATAGATTTCAAGCATGATGAATACACAAAATTAGGATCTTATGTGCTGTAGCCAATAGTAACACTTAAATTAATACTTGTAATTTTAACATCAATCATCAAAACAACATGCATAAACAGAAGCTTATTTAATTAGTAATTATGTTAGTATATGCTAATGAGCTGTTCTTCAATGCCTGACTTTCAATTAAATGCAATTATGCATGTCTTCCTACAGGAGGCAGTCAGTGGTAAATCACATCAAGTCAAGTCAAGTCATCTTTATTTATATAAAGCTTTTAACAATAGAGATTGTGTCAAAGCACTTAACAGTATCAAATTGGAGTATCAGTATCATTTTTCAGTTATAGGCATTTCATTATTGAATTCAGAGATGTCATTGTCTAGCTCAGTTTAGTTTAAATAGTATCTGTGCAACCAAATCGGCGATAATCGTTAGAAATTAAGTGTCCCCAACTGAGCAAGCCAGAGGCGACAGCGGCAAGGAACCAAAACTTCACTAAACATCACTAAAGCCATGTTTAAAAAAAAAAAATGAGTAGCAGGAAAAAACGACACCTAGAAACACTTATAGGCTCAAGTTCCTTTTTTACATAGGCTAAATACATGTTCACACAACATTCTGATGGCATTCAGTTAATAGTGTCAATTTTTGGTGTGCAGTGTTGCATCCTTGTGTTGCATACCAATGAGAACAAAGAACAAAGTCTCTTCTGCGGTCACTTGTATGGTTAGTACTACAGATGAGCAGTAAAAAATGTTGCAGTTAGCATCTATTTATCTATCTATCTGTCTATCTGTCTATCTATCCAGTGCAAAGGGTAAAAATGTGTTTTTATTAAAGGGGTGGTTTACTGTTTTTTTTCTAGGCTTGATTGTGTTTATGGGGTGCAGTCTAACATGTGTTCATGCTTCGTTTTTTTAAAAAACGCATTATTTTTCATATAATTTACCTTTATTCCACACCGCTCTGTCCCTTCTCTGACAAACGCCTCGATTACTTCCTGTTTTTATGAAGCCCCTCCCTCGGAAATACTTGATGGGTTCTGATTGGTTAGCTGGCTCAGTGTGTTGTGATTCACTAAACCGCCGAGCGTGCGTCTAAATGTCCCGCCCCTCAGCTCAGCTGCATGGGCTCCGGTTGTTTTGTAAACAAAGGCGTCGGCTATATTGCTTATCAATTTGAGCCCGATTGAGACGCAGAGGATATTAGTGAAGAGGATCGCGCAGAACCTGTGCAAGCATGGCTCTTAATGGTATGTTTGTTTGTTTGTTGTCTCATACTTTTAGATACGCTGTTATTATGCTACTACTTATGTTAGCTTTTAATATACAGTTTTATTCTGATTAAAGCTTTAATACAGTACGCCAACCGCACACGCGTCCATGTATAACGCTTCTCATTGCTATGTGAAAATGTATAATTGGAACAGTTTGTTTGAGCTGATCTTACCATCTGAATGAGAGAGAG
>NC_081178.1:27661256-27688420 GCF_012432095.1 Onychostoma macrolepis
CAAACCTCTACATAATACTGTCAGCGTCCAGATCAATATGGTGATGAAACTCATTTTTGTTGGTTGTAGGTTCAGTTTGAGTGAAAAACAGTTGTTGATCATGTTTGATGTTTGTCAGAGTTATAAACACATGCAGAGCACTGAAGCGTGTGTTGCTCATGTAAAACACACTCTCTATGCAAACACTGCAGCAGTGAACAGGTTTAAGTTGGTTTAATGAGCTGTTTCACTGAACAGGAGAATAAACTGAGGTCACTGGAAACCTCTCTGACAGATGTGCTGTTGTGTTCACAATATAACTGATTGCATTTAAAAAAAAAATGGAAATATGTGCCTCTAAATACATGTCTGCAGCACCGTTGTTACGTACCTTACTGCACGTATCGTGGCAGTTTCAAAGAGAAATGTCCAGAGAGTGGCGCTAAAATACGTTCAATATGTAACCGTGGCACATTTGTAATACGTTGGTAAAGGCACGTATTCCTGCGTTTTTATAACGCCGCTTGAGGAAGGGTACAACCGGGCTAAAGGCCCACCTTAAGAAAAAATGTGCTATTCACATCGCCTAAATTTTCGCCTATAATTGCAGAAAAAAAAAAAAAAACGTTTTATTGAACATTAATAGAGCAACAGATTTTGTGTGAAAATAAATCATTCAAGTTGTTTATTTTGTTTAAAAATATTATAAATGTATGAGGTGGCAAGAAGGGCCTTTTACCCCACACACGGGCTCATATGATTACTATCATGTTTTCAAATATGATGGTGAAAGGAGTGAAAATATTTCCTCATGAATCCAAAATGTCAGGAACTCACACAAAACAGATGCCAGGCAATAAAGCTATGTCTCCCTTAGTCACAACGCGAAGGCTAAGGTTCTTTTTACAGATGTTTAATGCACTTATGGACATGGACACCAACACCGTAGAACTAAATAAACAAAATGAATATAACAAACATCAGTCACACATTCATTTACACAGAAAACACGCATACGACTTTAAACTCTTAAATGAAAAAAAAAAAAAAAAATAAAAAAATAAAAAAAATAAATATATATATATATATATATACCCCAACATACCACTTTTGCCTGCTTGTAAGCGAAGAGAGGGGGTTATATCTTTAATTTTCTTGGACGGATGACTTGTAATCGTACAGAGAAACACCTTAAACCTTTCAAAGACAGCATCGTTTTATCTCTTCGCACAGATGACAAAACAGGAAGTGGTATACAAAAGGCAAGATGGGAATAAAATAAAACAACTAAAAACTCTTTTTCAGTCTTGCAATTTTGCTCGAGTAAACAATAATTCAGTATATAAATCGCAATAAACACTGTAAAATAAACAAAATATAGAAGTTAAACAAATTAAACAAATCAAAAGTTAGTGAAATGAGTGAGTGCTTAAGTACACAAGCGCCATCTAGTGGATATCATCAACTTAGATACCCTTTGTGACAGAAAATAGAAACTTTGAGGTAGCAAATACAAAAGCAATAAAACTTATCTGGAGAGGAGATCTCCACAGAGAGCAGACAACACTTCTCTCCGTGCTCATTTACGAGTTGGATTCTCATGCTAAGCATGGACAAAGTATCAAAAAAACAATTTGGACGTATAACAGAGTATTTCTGTGCCAGAAATCTTACTTCCGGGTTCGTACACGTTTCAGAGAGTTTTTTTTGGAGAGAACGCACCCATACAGCAAGAGCGCTTCATTCGGCTGCACTGCACAGACTCGCTCGGGAAGAATGTCTCTAAAGAAGTGTGTTTTTGGTTGTGAGGGAAAGATAACCTTGTTCAGCTTCCCGAAGAACCCAGCGTTACGTAAACAGTGGATGCAGTTTGTTTTTTCTCAAGTGTGTTTGTTGACAGACGAACGTTTCATGAACAAGGCCCAGTTCGACGCTGGATTTGCACATCGTTTGATACTGAAAGATGGAGCAGTCCCAGCTATAAAAGATCTCGGTCATGATTCGGACCTGCAGACGGAAGTGAAACGGCATCAAATATCTGTGTTTTGTTGGTGATTGGTGCTCAAGTGCTCGTCACTCTTTAGCTCCGCCCACGGCTCCATCCAGAAGCTCGGCTGTTTTCAGAGAGAATCGTAAAGCTGTATCTTTCTTTTATAAATATGATAAAACTAAAGCCTTTTTGGAGATATGAAGGATGCAATATTACTATATAGGTACTCAAGATTAAAATGAGATTGGGTGAAACTGTGTGTGTTATACCCCCTTTAAAAGTGAGACCGGAATCAAATATCTAAATTGATATACAATCAATATCTGTGATCAGTTTTTAGAGATAGATTAGAGATATTGCCTAGATTTAATGATAACTTGAAATTGGAGTCAGATTGAACATGGAGCTAGACTAAAATTGAAACTAAATCCAGATAAATTCAGAGGCGCAAGTAAAAGACCGAACATGTATTAAACCTTCGACCAGGCCGCTGGATTCCTCTTTGTGGGCTGGCGGGTGGATCCTTACAATGGTTTCATTCTAAACATGGTGATTATCTCTAATATGGACACCCAACATAATATATGATATTTACATCTGAATCTAACAATGTCATGTCAACAAATGGAAAAGTCAGCCATCTATTAATTATCATGTTAATAACTGTGCCTTTAGCCCCAACAGCAGGGGCGCATTTACCCCCAAATACCATACTTTTAAATATTCTTTTGTTATTTAAAAACTGTTGCTTTAATTATCTTAAACAAAACTGAAAATCATAAAGAAGACCTTTGTCTCAAAATATATGCATTAATTTTAGCGATTCTCATTTGCTATAAATCTACAACATTTTAAAAACATAAAATATTAGATCAAGAAAGCACAGAATCAACTTTGCGCTGCTGCGCGCGATCGCGTCAAGGATCAGACAAATATACATTTGCATCTTGAAAAGCGAATGTTTTGGAAAGTGCTACGCCACGTTTTTGTGCCATCTGGTGGTTTAGATGAAAATAATATCAAAGGCGCCTTTAGCCATATTATTGCGGCTGTTCAGAACTCAAAAATTGGGGGACTGTCGCTAAAGGTTAATGCTCTATAGTGCTGGAAATATCCCCTGCACCAAACCCAACCCTAAACCTTATAGTGTTAACAAATGCAAAACTGATATAAAAACGCATTTGTTGATGCAGTCATGCGATTTTAACTTCCTTATGAATCAAAACTCTGTACCTGTAAATCATACTTTGTGTGAAAAGGAATAAAAGTTGTCTTGAGTTTTACTGCCTCTAGTGTTCATTTCAACTGGAAACTGCAGTGATTCGTACAGAGCCTACTGGTACTCAGTTTTGCAGAAATGTATGTAGAGGCACGTATTTCCAATGAGCCTATGTTGGAGACTTTGATTGACTTTTTGTTGAGTTGTTGCTCTCGACTAATGGTTTAACCTCTATGATTATTCAGAGTGACAGATTCATTTAGATATTTTTTCCAGATGCATGTGATGATGTTGTATCACATCCTCATGAGCAGCTGCAGGATCAGTTCAGTCACTGTGACTCTGACTGACGGAGGTTTTTGTACTCTTTATCACTGTGTGAACACAAGATCACCGACACAACCAGCAGAATTTGTTCTGCAATTAAAACTCTGACAGTAATAATGTCCAGCATCTTCAGTCTGGACTCCACTGATGGTCAGAGTGAAATCACTGTTAGATCCACTGCCACTGAATCTAGATGGAGTTCCTGACTGGAGGCGGTTTGTATAATAAATCAGGAGTTTAGGAGCTTCTCCAGGTTTCTGTAAGTACCAGCTGAAATAATAATTCCCTCCCCAAAGGAGTGCATCTCTGCTGGTTTTACAGCTGATTTTGACTGTTTCTTCTGGTCGAGCTGCTGTCGTTGAGGGACTCTGAGTGACGGTGATCTGTCCTCTACACTCTGAAACACAACAAGAAGAAAATCAACTCAAAACTTTGACAATATACTTGAAGAAATGAATTGATATCAAACTTGTGCTCCACAAACCTTGAGCAAACGCTGTGAGAGTCCAGATGAAGATGATGATGAAGGTCATGTTGATGAAGATTGTTGTGTGTGTCAGTGATGAAGTGTTAAACTCACAGCACTATAAACACTCTCAGAGCACTGAAGCATCTGATCAATATGCAAATGAACTGATCCTGTATTTAAATGAAGATTGCTCATTTATTTCTTCCTGTCCATCATTGTATCCACACACCACACTGTTTATTCTTTTGTTTGTACAATTATTTTGACTGGTGTTTTATCATCTGTTGGTTTATTACAGGATGAACTATGATTATGGATGTATTAATGACTTAAATATTTTGATTATTCAAGATTTTTGTACATGAATTAAACATGTATTTCAGCTCAGGTGGTTTGAGGGAACTTAAGAAACATCACTATAGACAGCAGTGATGCACACTAGCTTTGATGGTGCATTGTGGGAATGTTTTGAGCACAAGCGTTATGTGATCCCTGAGTAGTGCACTGACTAGTGATCTAAGGAGCTGATTGAGACACACTCTTACTGGCTGACTCACATGTGTGAACATTTTCATGCACAAATCATAATTTATAATTTAAGTGTGAAATTTCAGCAACAACAGCAACAACAAAAAAAATAGCATAAAATTTACAACGAATTCAAACCACATGAAAAAAGAGCCCTGATGACAGAAATATATAACTATAAAATGTTTAAATAAATAACAATAAACGTTTATTTAAAAATTCTGCAATGCCATTAGCATTATAATTCAGTCCCATGAACATATTTGTGCCTGTTATATCTCTCGATTTGTTCTTTTGCACTGATGTTTATTATGTGAAATTATGTAAATGAAGGTTGACATGACAAAGAAGTAAAATCTAAACTAAAAATCACTCCAGAGACTGTATTTACATTATCATTCAAAAAATCTCTTAAGCTGCATTAAATTGATCAAAACTACAGTAAAAACTGTAAAATTGTGAAATATTATTACAATTTAAAAGAACTGGTTTTTATATGAATATCTGTTAAAATGTAATTCATTTCTGTGATCAAAGCTGAATTTTCAGCATCATTACTCCAGTCTTCAGTGTCACATGATCCTTCAGAAATCATTTTTTATGCTGATTTGCTGCTCAAAATCATTTCTGATTATTATTTTATATTATTGTGCGGCTTTATATTTTTGTGGAAACTGTGATACAATGTATTTTTTCAGGATTCTTTGATGAATAAAAAGTTCAAAAGAACAGCATTTATTTGAAATAGAAATCTTTTGTAACATTATAAATTACTTTTGATCAAATTAATACGTCTTTTCTGATAATCTTACTTTCCACACAGAAATATGATATATATTACCCTGTATTAAAAGTGATAATCCCATATGTTATGATAAATAATGTTCGCATGTGTACATACTTTGGATAGATGAAGATATAAGTTTATAACATTATTAAACCCATAGCAAAAGTTATACATGTCCATAATTTAATAATATATATGTGATGATTTTTTCCCCCCTGTGGTATATGTAGCAACCATATATGTGAACATATGCAACTTTATTAAAAGAACATACATACATACATAAATAAATAAAATGGATAGATGGATAGGCCTACATGACATATATGTCCAAAAATGTTTTAAACATACACTCATACTCTGGAAACATACAAACACATGTGATCCTGGACCACAAAACCAGTCATAAGGGTCAGTTTTTTTAAATTGAGATATATACATTATCTGAAATCTGAATAAATAATCTTTCCATTGATGTATTTTTTGTTATTTTTTGTTGGTTTGTTAGGATTGAACAATATTTGGTTGTGATACAACTACTTGAAAATCTGGAATCTGAGGACACAAAAAATCTAAATATTGAGAAAATGGCCTTTAAAGTTGTCCAAATGAAGTTCTTAGCAATGCATATTACTAATCAAAAATTACGTTTTGTTATACTGTATTTACGCTAAGAAATTTACAAAATATATTCATGGAACATGATCTTTACTTGATATCCTAATGATTTTTGGCATAAAAGAAAAACCAATAATTTTGACCCATACAGTGTATTTTTGGCTATTGCTACAAATATAAATGTGCTACTTAAGACTGGTTTTGTGCTCCAGGGTGACATGCGTATGGGATAGATATAAATAGGCCTATATGATGGTAATATATTAAATTGTTCCAATTTAGAATAGATTTCTTGTATGCTTTACCACTATTTCATAAGTGGAAATATAATATTTGTACATACATATTACATTTGTGTATGGGAGATCTCAAAGTGTTGAACAGTAGTATACAGTAACTGAGACTGAACACTGGTTTTACTGGGACAGACAATACGGCGGTTTTAGTATCGTAAATCAGCAGCGCCATCATCTGCTCTTTATGTGAAGCGTTTGCTGAACCGACCTTCAATTATTGAACTGTGAGTTTCTGTTGAACTGAAGTTCAGGAATTATAGGAGCTGCAGTTGTGTGACTGAAAACAGCTGCATGAGTGTTTGTAAGATGAGCTCCAATCTCCATCAGGTGACGGATCTATAAGAGCACAATGAATCAAACCAAAGCCTCAAAGCTGTGCAGATTCAATCCGTCCAGTTCCATCATCACTCTTCTCCTACAGAGAGTCAGAATATGAGGAGAAGAGCAAAAACAAGACAGAGAGAAACAACAGAGTTATTTCAGATCCTCCTCTGAGCAGCTGCAGGATCAGTTCAGTCTCTGTGACTCTGACTGACGGAGGTTTTTGTACGACTCTTTATCACTGTGTGAACACCCAGCTACTAGGACAGTGTACTCACAGACAGTAATAATGTCCAGCATCTTCAGTCTGGACTCCAGTGATGGTCAGAGTAAAATCACTGTTAGATCCACTGCCACTGAATCTATATGCTAACTGGACACGGTTTGCATTATAAATCAGGAGTTTAGGAGCTTCTCCAGGTTTCTGTAAGTACCAGTGTAGAGGCTGAACACTCCAACCCTGGTAAACTTCAGGACTGGTTTTACAGGAGATAGTAACTGTGTCTCCTGGTTGAACAGGTTTCACTGCAGGCGTCTGAGTGACCGTCGCTCCAGCTGCTGATTCTACATCAAGAAAAGTGAATAAACATTCAGAATTCAGTATTTGTTGAAGGACAGTATTTCTAGCTCAGATGATCAGTTAGAATAGAGTGTGTTTATCTCTTCACCTGTGAAACAGCAGCTAGTGAAGATCCAGATGAAGATGGTGATGAAGCTCATGGTTGCTGTTGGTTCAGATTCTCAGAGTTCAAACTCAGAGCTATAAAATCTCCTGAAGCTTGTGCTGCAATGCAAATCATCTCTATGTAAATCTGTGTATGGGTTACAGCAGATGATGCTCGTGAAACATAATAATGTTTGAGATATTTTCTCATGTAATGAGTCAAAAACATTGACTCAAGTGTCTGAAGCTTCAGGTTTTTTGATGATTTAAATGTCAGTTTCATCAAGAAGTCAGTGTGAATGAGAGGGCAAAGGTCATTCCAGAGGTCACAGGTCATCAAAACGTGTTAAAATCACTTTAATCATTAAAATGCAATTACAAATACAGAATTATTTAGAAAAATCAAGATGTCTAATGAAAACGTGATCAATAAATAGCAGTGCTTGAAGTGGAAAAAAATAAGTGCCTGAACCCCCTATTTATTTATTTTAAATAATCATTAAAAATGTATTATATGAATACTTTTTATTTTTCTTAATTCACAATGTATGTATAGTGCCTCAATCAATCAATCTATAATTAAATAAAAGTTTTCAATACAAATTAGCAAAAGTCAAGCTGCGATACCAAACAGGGCCACAGGGAGACGCCAAAGACCACTAAACCTCCTGCCTTGACCGGACTGCACTACTCTACAGATCATTCAGAATCACTAAACCTCTGACCACCGTATAATCTAAAACACCTTCAGCCAGCATCACTCTTGCTTTTAAGCCAAATACATGCTGAAAATAATAATTTAATAACATCTGGACGCAAGTCACTATTCTCTCCACAGTCTCTGATGAAATCGGCAGTGTTTTCTCTGCATTAGCGCTGTTTTGAACTTTCTGTTTGAGTTTTCTTACTGGATCCTGGACTTTCCAGGAGTTTACTGGTTTACAGTTTTTTTGGATTGCTTAAGCACGATTTTCAAAACAGGGCCCGTGTTTTCAAAACACTACACACAATTAGCACAACCACACACCCAATTAGCAAAACACTACAGAGCCTTTGCATAATTAAACACTCTTGTAAAAACTATACACTTGTTTAAAAACCACACTTTGTCACCATATGAAACACACGTTTCACATTTACTATACTCTGTTTGCACGAGTTACACTCTGCTGTGATAAACCTAAAACACTTTTAGCACTTCTACTTCCCTATGATTAGAGTAGGCTACCATCAACAAAGTACAAATATAATGTAAATCCACCAAACACTACACAAGACCAATGTTGCAGACTGAAGAAACTCATTTATTTCTCAACACGCCCAAAATGTTGACATGGAGATTCATAATACTGTAACAAAATGTCACTTTACGTATTGTACTGCAAGTTTACGGTTTAAAAAAAAAAAAAAACTAGACATTGTCTCTTCGCCTAGCTGGATCTGGCCAGAGAATTTCATCAACATTGCAGGCAATGTTGTCATTAGCAAGACACCTTGGAAAGAAACGTCTTGAATGACGAATCCATCCTTGCATTGCTGCTACCTCCATCTGGTCACAGGTCTCCTCCATGGCTTGGATGAGGGGTACCTCAGCCTGGAGACGGAGATCATATACCTTCCACCGCCATGCCGAGAAAAACTCTTCTATAGGGTTGAGGAATGGAGAGTATGGTGGAAGATATAGGACGGTGAAATGTGGATGTTGCTGAAACAAGTTCTGAACCAGAGCAGAGCGGTGGAAAGACACATTGTCCCAGACAACAATGTATTGCATATGATCGATTTGATTTGCTGCTGTTATGTTGTGCAATTGGTCCAAGAATGTAAGTATGAGTGCTGTGTTGTAAGGGCCCATATGGGCATGGCGGTGGAGGACCCCAACCTGTATAATGGCTGCACAGAGTGTTATATTACCCCACGTTGCCCTGGGACATTGACTATAGCCCTGTGGCCAATGATGTTTCTTCCCTCCTTCGTGTTCTCGTCAGGTTGAACCCAGCCTCATCTACGTAAATGAACTCATGCTGGATCTCCTCTCCATCCAGTCGTAAAACTCCCTGAAGAACAGTGTCAGGCAAAATTGTGTAGTTCAGTGTAGATCTAGTATACATATTACAGTACAGTAAAGATTATGAGACAGTATGCAAGATCACACTGCTAAAGTGAATACATACTTCTGCATAATCATGCATGAGCGTTTCACCCTTTCGAATTGCGCTCGAAAGGCACTCGATAAATTTGCTTCATTTGAATATGTTTTTTTAGGATGCGTGCCAATGTTGATGTTGAGACCTGATGCATATCGTTGAAACTGGCATGATTGACAATGTTAGCTTGGAGCTGATTGAGTGTTATAGCATTGTTGGCCAAAACCATGTTTACTATCTCCCTCTCTTGCTGTTCTGTGAACATAGGAGGCCTTCCCCCTTGTCGTTCCTGACCCTCAATCCTATGTAGAAAAAAAAACAAAACAGTATAGAATAGTACAGTAATTTCACAGCAAAAGGTAACAGAAGTGCTGATAGTGCATAGAATACAGTACTGTAAGCAGTTACTGAAACCGTGCAGATGTTTTTGATATGATGATATTTTTACAATACCTATTTTCCAGTCGAAATGTTCTTATCACACTTGCCACTGTGTATCGGCTTAGATTTGGCTGTACTCGCAGTCCAGCCTCCCTCAGCGTCAGGCCGTGGTTGACAACGTGGTCAACCAGTGTTGCGCGGATCTCATTTGTCAGATTCGGTCCTCTTTGAGCACCTTCTTGTCTTCCTCTTCCTCTTCCTCTTCCTCTTCCTCTACCTCTACCTCTACCTCTACCTCTACCTCTAGCATGGCCTCCGTCTCTTCCTCTTCCTCTGTTGATTCCTCGTCCTCGTCCTCGTCTTACTCTTTCTCTGACTCTTTCCATTGTGCTTGAAGATCGATGAACTCACCTGCTGCTTTTTATAGTGCTTATACACCTGATTGGTGTGTCTACAATTAAGCAAACAAGTGTTTGTACACCTGATGACTGTGTTGAACCAATTGGTTGGACGGTGCGGTAATTTGACAGTCGGTGCTTTGGTATTGCAAGGAAGTGACTTCATGATAGATTTTTGTGTGTAATGTATGTTAAGTGTGTTTAGTGTTTTTTAAATCACAGTGTGTAGAGTTTTGCAACAAGTGTGAGGTTGACAATGTGCTTATAGTTGTGCAAATATGGGCTGATGTTTTGCTTCTTGAGTGTAAGGTTTTGCTAATAGTGTACTACTTTTAATTTTAGTGTGTAAGCAATCCAAAAAAAAAAATGTAACATGAGATTGGCAGAAACGTCTTAGGTTACGTATGTAACCCCAGTTCCTCGAGGAACGAGGCGCTGCGTCCAAGAACGCTTAGGGGAACGCCTCCAGCGTGACCGCTCTGATACAAATGTAATCTGTCCAAAGGATGGGCGAGACGTCACGGGCGGGGTGACGAATGGCCAGGAGGCATAAAAGCACGTGCGGTGGAACCGGCGTCAGCTTCAGGAATGAAACAACCACTCGCGGGGATGCCGGAAGTATGGCTTGAGACGCAGCGTCTCGTTCCTCGAGGAACTGGGGTTACATACGTAACCCAAGACGTTCCTCTTCAGGAACTCGAGCTGCGTCCAAGAACGCTAGGGGAACGAGATCCCACGCTGCCAGACTGACAAATCCCTGCCTAGTGTGGATGGAGCACAGCTAGGGCGAGGGAAAAAGGCCACAGGTGGCTGCGTCCCAAGGCCAACTTCTGAAGAGTGAGTCTTGATCCCCAAGAGGGAGAGCAGAGGACTCGAGGCTATGGAATAGCATCCTGATCCACCACATAGCAAACACTCTCTGGCCGGAGGCCTCAGCCTCTGGAGGAAACATGTACTAGGGGGTGTCTACCCACTGAAGGTCACCGAGAAGGGCGCGGTAGGCCGGTATAGCCGCCACGTAAACCCTCAGGGTGGAGTGGGTTAACCCTGCAGAAGAACAGGCCCGCACAAACTCCTGAACTGTACCAAATGGGCAGTTGGCTGGGTCGAGCTGGCAACCTCTGCACCATGAAGTGACACTTCACTTCAGGGTGTACAAGTCCCTTGTGTTGTGGAGAAAACATGTAACTAGGGGGTGCCTACCCACTGAAAGGCCACCGAGAAGGGCGCGGTAGGCCGGTATAGCCGCCACGTAAACCCTCAGGGTGGAGTGGGTTAAACCTGCGGAGGAACAGGCCCGCACAAACTCCAGAACTGTACCAATCGGGCAGTTGACTGGGTCGAGCTGGCGGTCTCCGCACCAAGAAGTGAAAAGTTCCACTTCAAGGCGTATGGTTTCCTTGCTGAGGGAGCTCTGGATTGGAGGAAGGTCTCAACAACCTCGGTTGGGAGACCGGAAGCTATGGGCTGTGCCCCCTCAGGGGCCACACTTACAACTTCCAAAGCTCCGGGCGGGGTGACAGACCCCGCCAGAGAGGAGATCCTCCTGATGGGAATCTCCCATGGAGAGCCGTCGAGGAGAGAAATCAGGTCCGAGAACCATACTCGGCCCGGCCAGAACGGTGCTACCAGAAGTAGACAGACCTCGTGTCAGCGCACTCTCGCCGGAACTCCCGGGAGCAGAGCGATCGGGGAAAATCGTACAGACGAAGCCTCGGCCACGTCTGTACCATGGCATCCAGCCCCAGTGGAGCTGGATGAAATTAGAGAGTACCAGAGGGGACATGCGCTGTGTACTTACCTGAGTAGCGGAGAGGTCCACCTGAGCCTGGCCAAACACTCTCCAAATGTGCTTCACCCCCTCAGGGTGAAGCATCCATTCGGCCTCAGCCCCTGCCTCGACAGGATGTCTGCTCCCACACTGAGATGCCCAGGCATGTGAACTGCTCTCAGCGAGAGGAGTTTGTCCTGGGACCACCCAAGGATCTGGTACGCCAGCCTGTGCAGGGGGCGTGAACGCAGATCACCTCGGTGGTTGATGTAAGAGACCACCGCAGTGTTTTCGGTGCTATCGCACCAACACCGGCGATCTCTTAGGTCTGGGAGAAAGTGTTTCTGTGAAACACCGCCAGCATCTCCAGGCAGTTGAAGTGCCACATGAGACGGCGAGTACTCCACAGACTGCGGGCAGGGTGAGGGACACGTCCGTCGCTAGCGTACGCAGCGACACGGAGCTCCCAGCACCAGGCCCTGAGACAAGAACCAAGGATGTCTCCACATGTCTAAGGCACGAGGCACCACCACGTGACCTTGATCATGTGAAGCGGGTTTCCCTTGGGAGAACCCCTTGGTCTTGAGCCACCACTATTGAGTGACTGGCCTTCTTTCACTCTCCTGACTGCCGTGAGGATCGACTCGATCCGAGCAGGGGACACACGTGCCTGCATCGTGGTGAATCCCACACCACACCAAGATAAGTGGTTCTCTGTAATGGAGAAAGCACACTCTTCTTGGCGTTCAGTCTTAACCCCAACACTTTAATGCGAGCAAGAACAACATCTTGATGTTGAGCAGCCATCTGCTCTGATAGAGCGAGAATCAACCAAAGTGGATATGCGGATGCCTTGTAGCATAGCGGAGCTAACGCGGCATCCACACACTTTGTAAAAGTGCGGGGGTGAGTGCTAGGCCGAAGGGAAGAACCCGATATTGGTGAGCTTTGCCCTCGAAAGCAAACCTCAGGAACTCCTGTGAGTGGGAAGGATGGAGATATGGAAGTATGCGTCTTTTAGATCGATCGTGACAAACCCGTCCTCGGACCTGATCTGAGACACGACCTGCTTGAGCATCTTGAACTTCAGTCTGCTGACTGAGTGGTTCAACTGATGCAGATCTAAAATGGGACGCCAACCCTCCATCCTTCTTGGGAACTATGAAGTACCGGCTGTAGAACCGGAATCTCTTCGAGAGGAGGGACCACCTCGATGGCCTCCTTCCTCAAGAGAGTACTCTACTTCTCGTTCCATTACCAGAACCTGCTCGGGCCCACCAGAGTGGGATTCACCCGTTGAAGCAGGCGGAGGAGAACCAAACTGGATTCTGTAGCCTCTCTACAGTATGCAGGTCCCATGGAGACACATTTGGCAGTAGTTTTCACGCTGCCAAATAGTCTACTAAGGAACCAGTCTCTCAAGACTGGCCTCTGGTATAACCAGGGCGGCTAGCTCAGTGTCCTGAACGGCTCGCCGGCAGGAGACGGCCAAACTAGCTGCTCTAGAGACCCCTGAAGGGGTGGCGAGCATCTCAGCTCCGCCACGCTTCCGGGCGGAAGAAACTGAGATGTGAGCTCGCTGGAGATCGCTGTGCCCTGGAACACCGTGACGTGGCAGGGTTGGCAGACCGATCTCCTGAGGGCACTGAGGAGAGACGGGCACCGTGTACCGCGGTGTCGCCGCTTTTCCCCAAGGGGCCTGCCCTCATAAGTTCTGGGCCATGGGCACCAGGACTACCTCAGCGAAGTCTCCTATTGAAGCGACTGTCCTCAGACTCGCGTCATCTTCTAGGAAGACTAGACTGGTAGAACCAGAGCCTGCAACGCAGGACCCAATGAGACACGCTTGGCAGGGGCTCCCACACGCCAGGTGCCTACTAAGGAACCAGTCTCTGGAGACTGGCCTCTGGTATAATCAGAGCGGCTAGTTCGGTATCCTGGAACGGCACACCGGCAGGAGAAAGCCAAACTAGCTGCTCTAGAGACCCCGGGGTGGCGAGCATCTCAGCTCCGCCACGCTTCCGGGCGGAAGAAACTGAGATGTGTGCTCGCTGGAGATCGCTGCGCCTGGAACACCGTGCGTGGCAGGGTTGGCAGACCGATCTCCTGAGGGCACTGAGGAGAGACGGGCACCGTGTATGCCACTCTTCCCCAGAGGCCGGCCCTCAGAAGTCCTGGGCCATAGGCAGCAGGATGTTTTAGCCAAAGACTATCCAGCGAGAGTGACGGTCCGCAGATCCGCCTTCTGCTAGAAGGCCTCGGCCCAGGAGCGCCACTCTGACTCCAACATACTGGGGAGTAAGAGAAGTGACGCTCCCTATATGAGGAGCTGGAACACGGTTGGGGCTGCTCCGCCCAGCAGCCCCTGCTGACCACATCAACCTCCTCAGAGGAAGAGAAGTAAAACATTGTGCTCTCACTCGAGAAAATCCCAAGTTTTCTTAGGCTCCTTTTACACATACACATCTAACTTCTCCTAGTTAGATGAAATAGATAATTTAATTCCTCAGAATTAAATGGAGAAAAACAACCAGACAAGTAAATACGGTCTGATATGAAAAGGATTCATGAAACGAACGAGAATGACATAATGCACGCGTCGCCTCGGCAACGCGCGCTGCAACAGTGAGCTCTCACTCAAAGGGGGAAGAACCGCACCGCGGGCTTCCAGCCCCGAGCGAGAGCGCTAGATCTGGGGATTGCAGGTGGAGAGAGGGCGAACCCGTCTCCAACCCGTCCGCCAGATCTATGCGATCCCCGCGATCTCATTCGCCGCCGTGCCTCAGCAGCGGCGGACGGAACCACGAGATCATACGGCGGGAGCAGCACGATCAGCCCCTTTTTCTCTTTTTCTCTCGAGCTGACAGCGCGAACTCCGTTCCTATGCAGGGACACTGCTATAATGACAACCTCGTTCATAATAAGCTTGTGCAAACAATGCTCGTGCAAAGACTGCGATTTTACAAAGCTCATCGACGCCCTTCACGTCTACCTCCTCGGAGAAAGACAGGCGGAGCGTCGAGCCCTCTCTCTGGGGGAAGAATCCGCGGGGCTTCCGAACCCAGAGAGCGGGCGCTGGATCTGATGGGAAGGAAGAAGATAGGGGATTGCCCGTCTTCATTCCCTCCACCTGATCCATCTGCGATCCCCGCGAACGCAGCCGCTGCTCCGCCTCGGCGGCGGGCCGGTAACGCAAGGAACGCGGTGAAAGCTCCTCCTCAAAGAGAGCCCTCTGAGAGTAAGCATACGCAGCGACAAACGCTCACAAAGTGGGCAGTCAGCTCCCTCGAGCTGACTCTGCGTGCTCTGCACTCAAGCAGACCACACACGGACTGTTAGTGAAAAACACAGCCTGTAATGCGATCTGCTCTCGCCCAAGTGCTAGTTTCTCTGCACTTTAGACATTGTGGAGCTTATTTCAAGTGACAAACAACACTAAATAAGACTCACCACACAGATCGACAGACACACACAGAGTAGCGGTAGCTGAATGACAAAAGCTGACGCCGGTTCCACCGCACGTGCTTTTATGCCTCCTGGCCGTTCGTCACCCGCCCGTGACGTCGCCCATCCTTTGGACAGATTACATTTGTATCAGAGCGTGGTCACGCTGGAGGCGTTCCCCTAGCGTTCTTGGACGCAGCTCGAGTTCCTGAAGAGGAACTGTTATGTTCACTTTCATTTTTTGATCAAAGTTATTGCTAGAGACAATTTAGCAGTCGCTGGATTTTGGCAGCTTGAGATGAATAAATTACTGCTCAAGAACATCTTTATGTTGCTGGTAATACACAATGAGGGTCAAATAATCTATTCTAAACAAAATACAAAAATGTCAACACTGGAACTGAGAAGTATTGTTTTTTGTTTGATTTAATATCACTTTACCATTTTTTTCTCTGATTCTGAGTCAAACCCGTCTGTCACAGGACAGATCTCAGTCTAATGGAGCTGATTTGACTCCTAACTCAGTTCTGAGCTCATGTGTAGTTGCTGTGTTTGTCTCTGTGTGTCAGTAGTGAGTGATAGTGTTTGAGCAGCTGCAGGATCAGTTCAGTCTCTGTCACTCTGACTGACGGAGGTTTTTGTACGACTCTTTATCTCTGTGTGAACACATAACCACCACTGTGTCTACTCTGACAGTAATAATGTCCAGCATCTTCAGTCTGGACTCCACTGATGGTCAGAGTGAAATCACTGTTAGATCCACTGCCACTGAATCTAGATGGAGTTCCTGACTGACGGCGGTTTGCCCAATAAATCAGGAGTTTAGGAGCTTCTCCAGGTTTCTGTAAGTACCAGGCTAAGTGATCATCCCCTGCACCATCCCTGTACACATCTGTGCTGGTTTTACAGCTGATTTTGACTGTTTCTTCTGGTCGAGCTGCTGTCGTTGAGGGACTCTGAGTGATGGTGATCTGTCCTCTACACTCTGAAACACACAACAAGAAGAAAATCAACTCAAAACTTTGACAATATACTTGAAGAAATGAATTGATATCAAACTTGTGCTCCACAAACCTTGAGCAAACGCTGTGAGAGTCCAGATGAAGATGATGATGAAGGTCATGTTGATGAAGATTGTTGTGTGTGTCAGTGATGAAGTGTTAAACTCACAGCACTATAAACACTCTCAGAGCACTGAAGCATCTGATCAATATGCAAACACACTCCAGATCATTTACCTGAAGACAGTCGCAAATACAATTACTGAAATTAGAATTGTTTTTATTTATTTATTTATTTATTTATTTTTTAATAATATATCTTAGCTAAACTGTTATAAATTATATCAGATCATTCACTTCTGAAAAAATCTACAAGATCAGCTTTAGTATATTAACCTGATTCTCTCATATTAGACTTTGAGAATATTATTTACTGAATTTGGATCCAAATGTCACTGTTAATTCCTAAATTTTATGTCAAATCCATGGATGTTTCTGCAGGTTTTTACAGACATGAGGATCATCACACGTGTCTCTGTCTGTCACTGAATCAACTGAGTTTGATTGTGAGTATAATAGGGGCACTTTAACATTGTAAAGATGGTGTTCATTGTCATGGCATCTTCGTTTTCATCCAGTGAACTATAATCATTTCTGTTATTTCTTAATAATGTGATTTTATGAGTTTTCAGAGATTCAGCTCTTTTTTTCTTCATTGATAATTAAATTATAGTCATTTTGCCATCACTTTGATTTTACTTACACTTTCAGATTAATGTGTTAAGTAAAGCCTGCAGATATTTTTAAACTGGAAATAATGCTTGCTTAATTTGTATTTATTTGATAGGTTAATAATTAATAGTAGACATGCCAGACAAAAGTTATATTTTCTATATTTTAAAACAAACTTTTGTACCTAATTTTCTCATGCTGCTACCAAAAATGGCAATAAACTCACATCTGAGTTTATTCACATCTGATCGTTGATGCTTTAAATAAAATGGACTATAATTAATGGACTTATATTACTATTAAGCTGATAATGTAAATGTCTCTTCAAATCAATATATTTCACTAAACTTTCGTTGCACTGCTAAACACAGGCTTTGTAAAAAATTAATTCAGGTGACTTGCAGTTTAATGTTGCAAAAACGAATAATAAAACTATCACTGTATTAATTGTTTATATTTTTTTCTGAGCCTGAAAGGAGAGAAATGCTTTCTTCTTGACTGAGTTGAGTGTTGTGTGTTTGTCAGGCGTCACTCGTCCTAAAGTGAGCGTCCTGCCGCCCTCCAGTGCAGAGATCTCCTCAAAGAAGACAGCGACACTGGTGTGTGTGGCCAGCAAGGGCTTCCCGTCAGACTGGAGCCTGAGCTGGAAGGTGGACGGGAGCAGCAGGTCTCAGGAGAGCAGCGCTGGGCTCCTGGAGAAGGACGGTCTGTACAGCTGGAGCAGCAGCCTGACTCTCTCTGAGCAGGAGTGGATGGAGAGCGTCTCAGTGAGCTGTGAGGCCACACGGAGCGGCCAGCCTGCGCTCACTGGACACGTGACGAGACAGCAGTGTTCAGAGTAGATCTGCTGCTCTTCTCACTCATGTCTCACATGGAGACTAACAGCACATGAGCGACTCCTTCATTCTCCACATCCAGCTTCAGTCGCTCTCATCTGCAGCTGCTCTGCTTTGTGTGCTTCATACAAGACTCTGTGTGCTTTATCATTCAGTCGTGATTCTATTAGAATTTGCTTAATAAATAAAATACAATTTTAACTTTGTGTCTTTGTGTTCTTTTTTGTCATTTTTGTTTCGGGTCTTTCTTTGTATCAGGGCTTTAGCTCACATTTAAGAATTTAGAAACTTCACTCAATGGAGCATGAAAAAACACCTGCAGAAACATTATGAAACAATATGAACCTCACAAATATCGTGTTAGATAAAGTGATAGATATTGTGGTGAAGATAAAGTGAAGATAAAGTGTGTTAGATTAACATTTACTATATGAATGCTTTATATTTCATTTAATATCCATGAAAATTCAAAACTCAAACTCAAAGTTTCACTGTTTAATTGGTTAAAAACTCTGAACTGGATCAGTTTCACTTCCGCTGATGGAATCATGAGACAGTTATGAAGTTTCAGTGGTAGTTTTATAAGATTTAGCAACATCTTTATGTCCCGCGGATGCTTTTTGGAAGAAGTATGTATAATTAGAAAGAAATTATGCATTATAAAACACATAATCATAAATATAATGGATTAAAAAATGAGTTGAGAGTAGAAAAGATAAAGCATAAAAGATCTGAAAAAAAAAAATCTGTATATTTTATATATATGTATAATATATATATACATTTTTTTAATAATCTTCAAAAAATAATGATGGACCTCAACAGAATTGATATTAAAATCATATTTCTGTTTTTGCACTGTTGAGTGAGTGATAGTGTTTGAGCAGCTGCAGGATCAGTTCAGTCTCTGTGACTCTGACTGACGGAGGTTTTTGTACGACTCTTTATCACTGTGTTAACACCCAGCTACTACTGATATAGTGTGCACTCTGACAGTAATAATGTCCAGCATCTTCAGTCTGGACTCCACTGATGGTCAGAGTGAAATCAGTCCCACCTTGTTCTCCATTCCCACTGAATCGACTCAAACTGTCATCATAAAGACTAT
Organism: Onychostoma macrolepis; assembly: GCF_012432095.1. NCBI lineage: Eukaryota > Metazoa > Chordata > Actinopteri > Cypriniformes > Cyprinidae > Onychostoma > Onychostoma macrolepis. Next base: position 27,680,273 of record NC_081178.1, read on the forward strand.
CTGCAGCATAAATTATGAGTTTAGGAGCTTCTCCAGGTTTCTGCTGATACCAATGTAAACCCCAGCCAGTTATTCCAGGATTAGTTTTACACTCTATAGTGGTGTCTTGTCCTTCAGAAACAGTCAGAACTTCAGGCTGAGTCACAGTGATTCCTCTGGATGCTGCTGACAACAACATTATATGTGTTTAATCAAATTAAATCAACATTAAAGAGTCAGAAATGAGCATCTTTCTCTTCTGTTACCTGGAATAAAAGCTGTCAGAATCCAGATGAAGCTGCTGAAGAGATTCATTGTGTTTGTTGGTTTTGTACCGTGGTAAACAGCAGTGTGTTATAAAGTGTTTGAGTCTGAACGCTATAAACACTCGGAGCGCTGAAGCATGTGTCGATGCAAAGTGACTCTCTGTGGAAAAACCCTCCTGGAGCAAAACAGACGTGAAAAAGCCCACATGCAGATGAAAACTGAGCCTTTAAATGTGTTTTAGTCTCATGATCCAATGATGAGTGTTTTCACTTCTTTAGAAATTTTTCTATTCACTTTTTCATTCTGTGTGAGTCTCTGGTTCAGACTGCAGGCTTTCTGATGATTCAGTGACAGAATTGAATCATTCAGAGAAATAAGCATGTCACTGTGAACTCAATGAGAGGGCAAAGTTCATTCCAGAGGTCACAGGTCATCAAAACTTACTAAAATTGCTTTCAGAAATATATATGACCTTTTATAAACCCAAAATAAAATATGTAAAGAATATGTGATCAATACAGAGAATTTCTGATAATATTATTTGTTTAGATTTAATTCCTTGTTTAGAGACATTAGGAAATGATGTGGCTGTTTTTGTAAAAGTCAGTTTAGTCCAATAAAGTGATGTTGTGTTTATTTGAGTGTGACGGAGGTTTTTGTACGACACTTTCACTAGAATGAAGCACTGTGGTGGACTTTTGGTGGAGGAACTAAACTGATGATCAGAAGTAAGTCTTTCTTAAATTATTTAATATAAATACATAATGTGTGTGTTTTAAAAGGAGGTATAAGTTTATTTAAGAACATTTGGCAACAATATTCTTAATTTATTACCAAAAATATTACTAAGAAGATTTACGTATTTATTGTAAAATTTCATTCTATTTTATTGATTGATTTCACCAATTGGTGTATTTAATTATCAAATTGTGTCTGATATATTATGTGTAAGTCATATTTGGTTTGTTCCATATCTTTTCCATTTCAAGCCATAGTTCATATTTGTACTTATTGTTTTAAACTAGTAATTTCACTCCAAATGTATGCTAACATTTTAATATATTTTAATTAATGGCAATTTTTATGATTTTTCAATTATTTCCTAATATATTTCAATTTGTGCATGACACAAATGCTGGATAACGTAGAGAAAATATAATTTAAAAATTATTTAAACTATTATGTTTACTTATAACTATGTTTATGAGAATGAACATGTCCAGAATGATGACTGTTTTCAAATTAATAATATATTGAAGTAACCAATTATAAAAATATCACAATAAAATGATCAGATATATTTTATAAAATCAGTTTAAATATTTTACTTATTTCAGAAAGTAACAAATATAGCACATATATTACAGTATGTCATGTTTGCTTCAGAAAAGTGATACATTTATGCATACAGTATAAAGTATCTTATACTTGACACACTGTAAAAATAAATATGTAAAATGTACAGTAAAATAGCAGCTGTGAATGCTACACTTCTTTTTCGCTTCCAAAACGTTAACAGTATTTTATTGTAAAATTACATGAAATATCCAGTTAGATTTGTTAGATTTGTCACTGAATATAGTAAAAGAACTTGCAGTTCACTGATTAACAGGTTTTCACCGCGGCATTTTTACAGTCTTCTACCATTAAATTAACAAAGAATATTTCTTAATATTAAATATTTATTCAGCTAATGGAGAATACTTTCAAACTTAATTGAGGAAACTTGTGGTATATGAAGTGATTGTGATTTTGTCTGCATTATCACATCTGCTGCAGTGAAGATTGTAGCTGCAGATGTGAAGAAGTGAGTTTTGTGTGTGTTTGTGTGTTTCAGCTGGTCCCGCAGTGAAGCCCTCCGTGTCTCTGCTGCCTCCCTCTTCTCTGCAGATCTCTGGAGACTCAGCCGCACTGCTCTGCCTGCTCAGCTCTTACTCTCCACAGGGGCGCAGGTGAGCTGGACGCTGGACGGTCAGAGGTCACCGAGGGGTTCAGACCAGCGCAGAGCGGGAGCGGACGCTACAGCCGCAGCAGCGTCCTGAGCCTCAGCAAAGCACGCTGGGAAGACGCACAGCGCTTCGTCTGCAGAGTAACACATGACGGAGCTGCTCAAGAGACCTTGTTCCTCAAGAGCTCCGAGTGCTGATGTTTCTCCAGTGAAGAGCAGCAGGATTCACAGCAGTCACGTGATTTACAGCTCAATACTCAAGCAGTCTTTCAATCTGCTGCCATTGCTGTTCATTCAATAAAGCTTCTGAACGCCTTACATTTGTGTTCGACTGCATCATTGATCAGTGTGTCCTTCCTTCACTAAAGTTTCAGCTGCTGTTGATGGATTGTAATAGTTGAGAACAGCTGCGTTTAGCAGTAAATGTGAACTGAAGCTCTTGGGGTTTGAACATGGTCTCTGGAGACGGAGCTGCTCTATTCTGAGACCATCAGAATCACTAAAGCTGTCAATGCAAATCTGATTTACACCAAACTCACAGTTTCACTGTTTGATCGGTTCAACGCTCTGAACTGAACAGTTTCACTTCTGCTCATGCAGTGATGAGACAGTTATGAAGTTTGAGAGGTAGTTTCATAAGACCAGTTTATCAGGGATACATTATGATTGTATAAGGTATGCAATCTACAAAAAACCACACATAGTTGAGTTAAACCCGTCTGTCACAGGACAGATCTCAGTCTAATGGAGCTGATTTGACTCCTAACTCAGTTCTGAGCTCATGTGTAGTTGCTGTGTTTGTCTCTGTGTGTCAGTAGTGAGTGATAGTGTTTGAGCAGCTGCAGGATCAGTTCAGTCTCTGTGACTCTGACTGACGGAGGTTTTTGTACGACTCTTTATCACTGTGTGAACACACCACCACTGTGGTAACTCTGACAGTAATAATGTCCAGCATCTTCAGTCTGGACTCCACTGATGGTCAGAGTGAAATCACTGTTAGATCCACTGCCACTGAATCTAGATGGCAGTTCCTGACTCAAGGCTTTTTGCATAACGAATCAGGAGTTTAGGAACTTCTCCAGGTTTCTGTGAATACCAGAAAAAAGCATCATCCCCATCACTATATCTGTGCACATCTGTGCTGGTTTTACAGCTGATTTTGACTGTTTCTTCTGGTCGAGCTGCTGTCGTTGAGGGACTCTGAGTGACGGTGATCTGTCCTCTACACTCTGAAACACAACAAGAAGAAAATCAACTCAAAACTTTGACAATATACTTGAAGAAATGAATTGATATCAAACTTGTGCTCCACAAACCTTGAGCAAACGCTGTGAGAGTCCAGATGAAGATGATGATGAAGGTCATGTTGATGAAGATTGTTGTGTGTGTCAGTGATGAAGTGTTAAACTCACAGCACTATAAACACTCTCAGAGCACTGAAGCATCTGATCAATATGCAAATGAACTGATCCTGTATTTAAATGAGCTTCTAAATGAAGATTGCTCGTTCATTTCATCCTGTCTATCATTGTATCTGCTCATCACACTATTTAATCTTTTTATCGTTTTTTTTTTTCTTTTCGTTTTATCTTTTTAATCATTTTGTAGAAATATTTTGACTGGTGTTTTATCATCTGTTGGTTTATTACAGGATTTGACTATGATTATGGATGAATTAATAACTTTAAACAGTTTGATTAATCTGTTGGTTGTATATGAATGTAGCACATGTATTTCAGCTCAGCTGGTTTGAGTGACCTCTAGAAACATATAGACAGCAGCGATGCATACTGGCTTTTGTGCATTGTGGGAATGTTTTGAGCATGAGCGTTATGTGATCCCTGAGTAGTGCACTGACTAGTGAACTAAGGAGCTGATTGAGACACTCTTACTGACTGACTCACGTGTGAACATTTTCATGCACAAATCATGATTTATCAATAAGTGTGAACTTAAAAAAAAAAAGAGCTTAAAATTTACAACCAATTCAAACCACATGAAGAAAGACTCCTGATGGCCCAAATGTGTAAAGATTAAATGTTTAAGTAAATAGCGATAAATATATATTTAAAAGGGAGGTCTAATGCTATTTCATGTATTCTGACTATTTTACACTGCTAACGAGTTGGATTCTCATGCTAAACAGAGTATGGCCCTATATGAGGTCATAAAGGGTTGAGTTGCTTGTATGGGCACTTCTCCCAGAAGAGCGCGCACACATGAACCGGAGCGAGAGCAAGAACACACACATCATGCTTCACTCGGGTTACGTAAGTCATCCGGAACCAATTCTGGATCGAATATATATGACTGGATCTGATTTTTAGCCATAGTGAATTTGTGATACTCTCACATAAGTAACATGTTTTTCCGCTCTATTTATTACAATTATTTTATGTATAATAGAGTTTTAACTGGTTTACATGTTTTCTTAATCCATTTTATTCCTCTTAACGTTTTTAGTGTGTATAGCTGTTTCTCAATTCCAAGCAAATATATTATAGTTTTGAATTTTTAAATTAGTTTTTATTTTAATATCGTTTTCAAATTTCCTATAATTTCAGTTTAGTTTTAGTTAGTTTCATTAATGGTTTTGTTAGTTTTAGTTTAGTTTTTATTTTGTGAACACATTTCTATTTAGTTTTTATATATTTTAGTTTCAGTTTTAGTAATTATAGTTTAACAGTTTTCCAGTGTAGACCAAACCAAGACATTTAAGTTTAGCAAAGTTGAATGTTTGCAGTTTACAGTTAACTCTTGTGCAAACCTCTTAATAATGAAAATAAAATAATTCTTTACAATTCAACAAAAAACTAAAATATGCAACTTGTATGAATACAATTTATTAATTCATATTCATGTTCATATTCATTCATATTAAAGATGTAATCTTGTTTAATATGCCAATAGTTTACAAACAACAAGCTAATCAAGGTTTTCAGAGTTAGACAGCATCAGGCAGTTGAGTTAAGGGTTGGAGCTAAATTCTGCAGATTAATAGCCCTCCAGTGCTGGATTTGAGGAAACATGCCCTGCGTCCCAATGTGCATACTATCCACCCTATCTGCCCTAAATAGTATTTAAAAATGACTAATATCACATAGAATTTAGCATGGACAGTGTGCACATTGGGACGCAGGCATGTTCTTTTCAATCGTCATTGAAACTCTGAAAACACAGATGGACAAAAATAAAGTTTACAATGCATTCATTTGTTGGATTTTTTTTTTTACATACGAGTCACCGGTGCACACTACTGTATGTCCCGTCAACCCCTATGAACGTACACAATAAGAAGAAACAATCTAAAATGCTTTGAAACCTCATACTACTCAAAAATAAATGCGATGGTGATTTAAATGATGTTTGCACTTTACTTTGACGAGCCGCTCCAGATGAGCTTCAGATGAGCAACACAATCAATCCCAGTTCTGAAGCCCCTTTTACACAGAAACACAGCGCAGCTATCGCTTTCTCTCGTTTTGAATGTGTTTTATACAGTCAAGGTGGTGCTCTTGTCATGGATTCGAGGCGGACGTTACTATAGTAATCACAAAGCGTGACAAAATGACTATTCACTAAAGTCAGCTCATACAAAACTTTTAATTCTGTGTTAACTCACTCTCATGTTGTTCTCGCACGTCAAGCACGCTTTTAAACGTTCGTGCGCTGTAAGGCGTGCATTATTATTATTTCCCATTTCATATTTTATAGTTATTTCCCATTTCATAGCCCGCGTCTTGTTTTTTAAATTCTCTGTGATTATAGGACGCAGCTCACGTGCATGAAGCGCCATCTATTTCCCTGAACAACCACGGGTCCGATTTCTGGCACAGAATGAGAGCTTATTAAATCACGAACACGATTATTTATTTTTGCTAATTATTATTTTATTTTCGTTAGTTTTTCAGTTACTGTTGTTAGTTTCGTTTAGTTTTAGTTTTTCATTTATTTAGAAATTTTAATTTTATTTCAGTTTACGAAAATGTTTTTTGACCAATAGTTTTAGTCTTAGTTTCAGTTTTCGTTTACGAAAATAACCTTGGTATAGATATGACACTCTGTTATTTATTGCGCAATAATGATTCTTCTAATTATTCTGCATTTTTGTTGTATGCGATTGATATGGAGTAGCAATTTGATGATTTTATGTTCAATTTGCAAATGAAAGATTGCTCTGATCTGTTATATTACGGGTTAAATGGATCTCAGTTGATCTGTGATACGTACAGACCTGACTCCACCATTCGACACGCATGTGATTCGCAGATTAATTTAACAATTTACAAGTAGGGCCTACAAGCAATTTTAAATCACAAGAAGAAGAAACGAAAGAGAAGTCAGTTTGATACGCATACGCTGTTCTCACACAAAGCCAAAGCGTGCACAAGTATAAAGACGTGTTTCAGACAGCGCAGAAATACTAAGTTGATTCCTCTTTCATGTCACCCTGCATTTAAGATACTTAGGCTACACATAAAGTTATGCCAAAAAACCCTTCATGGCATTCTCATTCTCTGTGCTTTAAATTTATTTTTCTTGCGTATCCAAAAATCATCCGATCTGATAATCCGATCTATATATTTATATATTGTGACGCGTGTCCCGAGGCCACATCAGCGTCGCCCTGGAAACGGAGGAGGAACACCTGCACGCCATCAGCGTGGACTGGCCGGCCACAGCTGAACCCAATCAAGGGACTGCTACAAAAGCCACCAACGCGCACACACTGGTGAGACATGTCTCCGACTAAAACCGCTAATCTTCTTCTCCATATTCCCCAGAGAGCAGTGTGTGACCGACCGACCGACCGACCGACCGACCGGCCAGCCACGAAGCACGAGCACGAGCACAGCACGGACACCCAGCACTCAAACACTTGGAGAAAGGGAAGAAGCTTTGGCACGCCACTCTCATACAATAAACGCACCCTTCGGGGCATTTATTGACCCCACCTTGTCGAGACTTGAGAGAGAAACACATTAAACAGCCTGACAGCAGCTACTTCATCATAACTCTCTGCTGCTCATCACAGATCACTGCGACTTAAAATCAACAGCTGAGAAATTGCTTATTCATGTGTTTGTTCAGTTGCTAAGGTACTCTAAATGGTTGCTATAGTGTGACTATACAGTTTATGGGATGGTATTTAAAGACTATTTGACAGTCTGAATCAACAGAGCCCAACCCCCTGTTTCTACAATGTTTTGGTGCTAAAATATTGTTTGTTAATGTCCTTTTACGGTTGCTAGGGTGCTGTAAGTGGTTGCTAGGGCATAGCTATGAAGTTATCATGTCAGTACTTATTGGCTGCTTGATAGGCTGAGTCAAATGAGCCCTCCCCCTAGTCTCTGTGACCTCCTGATCCAAAGATATAATCTCACTAATTGTATGCCAATGTTAAGTCTATGGGACTTTTTCGCCCAAATTTTTTCGTCCACCAGACAAACATCGTACACTCAATTACTTATAAAAGATATAGCACACCTCTCCTCAATATGCCGCATGATTTGACATCTCATTCATGGGTCTACGACAAAAGGTGCATGAGGAGTAGAGCGCCGAAATTTTGTCCGGGCGATTAGTAATAACAATACTATAATGCTCGGTTGCTAGGTCGGCATGAGTGGTTTCCACGGCACTGCTAAGCGGTTGCTCGGCACGCGGAGTGGTTGCTAGGGCCGTTGCTGCGGTTGCTAGGGTACTAAGGGTGGTTGCTAGGGTGTTGCTATGTGGTTGCTAGGGTACTCGGAGTGGTTGCATTGGTACCCTGGGTGGTTGCTAAGATGTTACTAGGATGTTTCTAGGGTACTTGGGATGGTTGCTAGGGTGTTGCTATGCAGTTGCTAGCATACCCAGGGTGGTTGCTAGGATGTTGCTATGTGGTTGCTAGGGTACTTGGGGTGGTTGCTAGGGTGTTGATCTGGGGTTGCTAGGGTACTCTGGGTGGTTGC
>NC_081178.1:27688520-27703619 GCF_012432095.1 Onychostoma macrolepis
CCGCCCCGGACGCTCAGCGTCTCTGGGGTGAATGGAGGAGTGGGCGGGCCTGGACGCTGAGCTTCTGCGTGATGATTGGAGGGTCTGTATCTCCTTTTGATTGACAGCGATTTTGTACTATAAAGAGTCGCTGACGCTGAAGCTATTCGAGCTCAGTCCCAAAGCGGCTTTGCACTTGGTTCTTATCAATCATTATTTTTTTTTATTATTCATTTATAATGTTATGTTTTAATGTACATGCTGCTAACTCGGAAATTTCAAGATATGCGAGCAAAAAATGCTCCTGACACTTAGGCAATACGACACGAGCAAGAGTGCTGTTTTTGTTTCGTTTGTGTTCAAATCCAAATTCGCGTTGATTTGGGCGAATCACTGATTCACTGAGCCATTCATAAAAACAGTCATTTGATTCGCTCCTGAAGGATTCAGCCGTTTTGAAAGAATCATTTGAATGACTCAGTGATTCAATCACGAACTTCTGCCACCTGCTGGCCGTTTTTAAGTTTCCCGTCTAAAAGTAGGCATGTTACATTATTTTCCAACATATTTCTATATTCAGAATTTAGTATTTAAAACATTAATCTCATAACATTATTCATGCAATTATAAATATAGTCTAAATGAATAAATGTCACTTGATGCAGCTTTTTCTTGAAAAGGAACGTAGGGCAGAATTTAAGTATAAATAAACGGACAATTTTTATGATGTAGGCCGAAAATGAGCTTCCCCTCTTTGAAAGACCAGCAGCCGCCACTGATCTGATCAATATGCAAATGAACTGATCCTGTATTTAAATGAGCTTCTAAATGAAGATTGCTCGTTCATTTCATCCTGTCCACCATTGTATCTGCTCATCACACCATTTAATCTTTCTTATAATTTTTGTTTCTTTTTCTTTTCAGCTCAGCTGGTTTGAGGACCTCTAGAAACATATAGACAGCAGCGATGCATACTGGCTTTTGTGGTGCATTGTGGGAATGTTTTGAGCATGAGCGTTATGTGATCCCTGAATAGAGCACTGACTAGTGAACTAAGCAGCTGATTGAGACACACTCTTACTGACTGACTCACATGTGTGAACATTTTCATGCACAAATCATGATTTATCAATAAGTGTGAACTTAAAAAAAAAAAAAGAGCTTAAAATTTACAACCAATTCAAACCACATGAAGAAAGACTCCTGATGGCCCAAATGTGTAAAGATTAAATGTTTTAAGTAAATAGCGATAAATATATATTTAAAGGGGAGGTCTAATGCTATTTCATGTATTCTGACTATTTTACACTGCTAACGAGTTGGATTCTCATGCTAAACATGACTAAAGTCTCAAAAACATGACGTATGACAGAGTATTTCTGTGCCAAAAACACTCCCTCAGGGTTTGTATAAGTTTTATGATCTCATATAGTATGGCCCTATATGAGGTCATAAAGGGCTGAGTTGCTTGTATGGACACTTCTCCCAGAAGAGCGCGCACACATGAACCGGAGCGAGAGCAAGAACACACACATCATGCTTCACTCGGGTTACGTAAGTCATCCGGAACCAATTCTGGATAGAATATATATGACTGGATCTGATTTTTACCATAGTGCATTTGTGATACTCTGACATAAGGAACATGTTTTACCGCTATATTTATTACAATTATTTTATGTATAATAGAGTTTTAACTGGTTTACATGTTTTCTTAATCCATTTTATTCCTCTTAACGTTTTTAGTGTGTATGGCTGTTTCTCAATTCCAAGAATACAAAGAACGGACTTGTGTTCTCGTGGAGTCCGGTCTTGCCAAGCTTCCTCAGAAGAACGAGCTCGGAAGGACGCAGGACACAGAACGCACCTTTAAGAGAATCCAGATGCACTGCGTTCTTGCTTAACTGACCGCATCACAGCATAAGCAGCGGCCAATGAACCATAAATATAACATAACATTACAAACAAATGTCATAACTTATTAAAACATTTCATACTATTACAGATATTATTTTCATATAATTGTATATCGTTTTATTTTATAGTGTTATATGTTTAACTATGACTGTGTTAAGATTCATTTCTGTTTTATTTATGTCGATCGCTACACAACAGCTAAAACTAAAGACTCTTCAGCGATATGAAGGATGGAATATAAGATTAACATGAGATTGGCAGAAACTGTGTTATGACCACTTCAGTTGTTTGATCAAAATTATTGCTAGAGACAATTTAGTAATAGCTGTAGTCTGGCAGCTTGAGATGAATAAACTACTTGAGAAACTGCTCAAGAACATCTTTATGTCGCTGGTAATACATGAGGGTTAAATAATCTATTCTAAACAAAGCACAAAAACTACACTGGAACTGAGAAATATTGTTTTTTGTTTGATTTAACATCTTTTTTTTTCTCTCTGATTCTGAGCATAATTGAGTTAAACCCGTCTGTCACAGAACAGATCTCAGTCTAATAGAGCTGGTTTGACTCCGACACAAAATAACGATGCTTCAGAGTTTCTTCACAGCGATGCCATAGAAGAACCATTTTTGGCTCCACAAAGAAACATTCAGTCAAAGGTTCTTTAAAGAACCATCTCTTTCTTACCTTTTTATAATCTGAAGAACCTTCTTTCACCACAAAGAACCTTTTGTGAAACATAACGGTTCTTCAGATGTTAACGGTTCTGTATGGAACCATTTAGACAAAAAGGTTCTTCTATGGCATCGTGAAGCACCTTTATTTTTAAGAGTGTAAATCAGTTCTGAGCTCATGTGTAGTTGCTGTGTTTGTCTCTGTGTGTCAGTAGTGAGTGATAGTGTTTGAGCAGCTGCAGGATCAGTTCAGTCTCTGTGACTCTGACTGACGGAGGTTTTTGTACGACTCTTTATCACTGTGTGAACACATCACCACTGCTGTGGTAACTCTGACAGTAATAATGTCCAGCATCTTCAGTCTGGACTCCACTGATGGTCAGAGTGAAATCACTGTTAGATCCACTGCCACTGAATCTAGATGGAGTTCCTGACTCAAGATTGTCTGCAGCATAAATCAGGAGTTTAGGAGCTTCTCCAGGTTTCTGTAAGTACCAGGATAAATAATCATAAACACCATCACTGTACACATCTGTGCTGGTTTTACAGTTGATTTTGACTGTTTCTTCTGGTCGAGCTGCTGTCGTTGAGGGACTCTGAGTGACGGTGATCTGTCCTCTACACTCTGAAACACAACAAGAAGAAAATCAACTCAAAACTTTGACAATATACTTGAAGAAATGAATTGATATCAAACTTGTGCTCCACAAACCTTGAGCAAACGCTGTGAGAGTCCAGATGAAGATGATGATGAAGGTCATGTTGATGAAGATTGTTGTGTGTGTCAGTGATGAAGTGTTAAACTCACAGCACTATAAACACTCTCAGAGCACTGAAGCATCTGATCAATATGCAAATGAACTGATCCTGTATTTAAATGAGCTTCTAAAGGAAGATTGCTCGTTCATTTCTTCCTGTCAGTCATTGTATTTGCTCATCACACTGTTAAATCTTTGTTTTGTACAATTATTTTGACTGGTGTTTTATCATCTGTTGGGTTATTACAGGATTGGACTATGGTTATGGATGTTTTAGTAACTTTAAACAGTTCGATTATTCAAGGTTTTTGTACATGAATTAAACACATTATTTCAGCTCAGTTGGTTTGAGGGACCTTAAGAAACATATAGACAGCAGCGATGTATACTGGCTTTTATGGTGCATTGTGGGAATGTTTTGAGCACGAGCGTTATGTGATCCCTGAGTAGTGCACTGACTAGTGAACTAAGGAGCTGATTGAGACTCTCTTACTGACTGACTCACGTGTGAACATTTTCATGCACAAATCATGGTTTATCAATTAGTGTGAACTTCAAAAAATTAGCATTAAATTTACAACCAAATCAAACCACATGAAAAAAGACCCATGATGGCCAAAAGTGTAAAGATTAAATGTTTAAATAAATAGCAATGCATATCTATTTACAATTCCATTAGCATTACAATTCAGTCCCATGAACATATTTTTGACTTTTATGCCTCTTGATTTTGTACTGATTTTTATGATGTGAAATTATGAAAATGAAGGTTGACATGACTAAGAAAAACAAATTAAAATCACTCAGGTCCAGTAAAGACAGTAAATTTGTGATAAAAGATTTTTAATCTGTAAAAACTGTAATATTGTGAAAAGTAACGATAATCCACTGAAGGAGAGCGTAGTGAACCCAAGCACAGTTTTATTTATCATAAACATGAACTTCACGACTGGACAGGAACCATGACAAGAAAATATACAGTAAAATAAAAGGCATGAAAACAATGAACATGAACCCAAACCAAAAAAAAAAAAAAACTGACATGACTATTATTAAAATTTTAAAGAACTGTTTTCCATTTTAATATATTGTAAAATGTAAATTATTTCTGTAATCAAAGCTGAATTTTCAGCATCATTACTGCAGTCTTCAGTGTCACATGATTCTTCAGAAATCATTCTAATATGCTGATTTGCTGCTCAAGAAACATTTCTGATTATTATCAATGTTGAAAACAGGTGTGCTGCTTCGTGTCTTTGTGGAAACTGGGATGCTTTTTTCAGGATTGTTTGATGAATAAAAGTTCAAAAGAACGGCATTTATTTGAAACAGAAATCTTTTGTAACATTATAAATGTATTTTGATCAGTTTATTGTGTCTTTGCTAAATGAAAATATTACTTTCTTAAAAAAAAAAAAAAATATATATATATATATATATATATACAGTGAGGAAAATAAGTATTTGAACACCCTGCTATTTTGCAAGTTCTCCCACTTAGAAATCATGGAGGGTCTGAAATTGTCATCGTAGCTGCATGTCCACTGTGAGAGACATAATCTAAAAAAAATCCAGAAATCACAATGTATGATTTTTAGCTATTTATTTGTATGATACAGCTGCAAATAAGTATTTGAACACCTGTCTATCAGCTAGAATTCTGACCCTCAAAGACCTGTTAGTCTGCCTTTAAAATGTCCACCTCCACTCCATTTATTATCCTAAATTAGATGCACCTGTTTGAGGTCGTTAGCTGCATAAAGACACCTGTCCACCCCATACAATCAGTAAGAATCCAACTACTAACATGGCCAAGACCAAAGAGCTGTCCAAAGACCCTAGAGACAAAATTGTACACCTCCACAAGGCTGGAAAGGGCTACGGGAAATTGCCAAGCAGCTTGGTGAAAAAGGTCCACTGTTGGAGCAATCATTAGAAAATGGAAGAAGCTAAACATGACTGTCAATCTCCCTCGGACTGGGGCTCCATGCAAGATCTCACCTCGTGGGGTCTCAATGATCCTAAGAAAGGTGAGAAATCAGCCCAGAACTACACGGGAGGAGCTGGTCAATGACCTGAAAAGAGCTGGGACCACCGTTTCCAAGGTTACTGTTGGTAATACACTAAGACGTCATGGTTTGAAATCATGCATGGCACGGAAGGTTCCCCTGCTTAAACCAGCACATGTCCAGGCCCGACTTAAGTTTGCCAATGACCATTTGGATGATCCAGAAGAGTCATGGGAGAAAGTCATGTGGTCAGATGAGACCAAAATAGAACTTTTTGGTCATAATTCCACTTAACGTGTTTGGAGGAAGAAGAATGATGAGTACCATCCAAAGAACACCATCCCTACTGTGAAGCATGGGGGTGGTAGCATCATGCTTTGGGGATGTTTTTCTGCACATGGGACAGGGCGACTGCACTGTATTAAGGAGAGGATGACCGGGGCCATGTATTGCGAGATTTTGGGGAACAACCTCCTTCCCTCAGTTAGAGCATTGAAGATGGGTCGAGGCTGGGTCTTCCAACATGACAATGACCAAGCACACAGCCAGGATAACCAAGGAGTGGCTCTGTAAGAAGCATATCAAGGTTCTGGCGTGGCCTAGCCAGTCTCCAGACCTAAACCCAATAGAGAATCTTTGGAGGAGCTCAAACTCCGTGTTTCTCAGCGACAGGCCAGAAACCTGACTGATCTAGAGAAGATCTGTGTGGAGGAGTGGGCCAAAATCCTCCTGCAGTGTGTGCAAACCTGGTGAAAAACTACAGGAAACGTTTGACCTCTGTAATTGCAAACAAAGGCTACTGTACCAAATATTAACAATGATTTTCTCAGGTGTTCAAATACTTATTTGCAGCTGTATCATACAAATAAATAGTTAAAAAATCATACATTGTGATTTCTGGATTTTTTTAGATTATGTCTCTCACAGTGGACATGCACCTACGATGACAATTTCAGACCCTCCATGATTTCTAAGTGGGAGAACTTGCAAAATAGCAGGGTGTTCAAATACTTATTTTCCTCACTGTATATATATATATATATATAAAAGAATAACAAGTAAAGAACCATCTTTACTGGCATGTGTCGCTCATGTAAAACAGACTATGCAAACACCAGGAGAATGTCAACAAGTTTAAGTTGGTTTAATGTGATATTTCACTGAGACTTAAGAAAATATTTAATGAGTTCACATGTTAATATAGTGCTTTGTTGATATAAAGCAACATCACACACGCAAGAGCGCCATTTCTTCTGAATATCAGACCAACAGCACGAATACAAATATAATATTGCTTTGATACAATGGTTTAGTAAACAAAAAGTTACTGCTGAGTAATTTTATTTTTAGACTCAATACTGACATTAATTTCTTTGTTTTTGCTCAGCAGGCTGATATAGCTCAATATAAACAGCACAAATCATTTTGAGTGAATGATTCATTGACTCAGTTATAAACGAGACTTGGAGCGGCACTGAACGAGTCATTTAGTTAAAGCTGCAGTCCGTAACTTTTTTTGGTTAAAAATGATCCGAAATCAATATTTGAGCAAGTACATAACCAGCCAGTGTTCAAAACTATCACCTTACTTTAGCCCTATTCACAACAGTTAGCTTATAATAATGTTTTCTAATTTGAGTGGTATGGGTAGGTTTTCGTGGCAAATTCGAGCTATAAACATAAAGAAGTTGTCCCGGCTAATAGGCTATCACACATGAGCCGTGCCGACTCACAACCCCACGCAAGGAAGATAATTCCGCAGAAAGCTGCAATTCCAGGTTTTCAAACAGAGATGGCGACAAAGAGGCAAAACTTACGGACTGCAGCTTTAAAGAACTGAATGAACTGGAACATCTTGTGACCATCAATACTCACTTGTCGCCCCCTACTGTCGCAGTGATGTTACATGGTGAAGGCCACTGAACAAATCAGAACTAAATTTTTTTGGTGAAAGTATTTGATAAAGATTCAAGTCACTGAGATGAATCAACATCTCCAGCAGAGAGTTGAGTTTGTTGCATCAAAACTCAGGTTATTCTCCCAATTTCAGTTTACTACAACAAACAGACAGAGCTACTGTGAGATGTAGGGTGGAAGTCAAGATTTCTCTACTTATATTCTATATATTCCTCACTTAAGTTTTCATTTAGAAAACTTTGAATGTAGAGCACAAGTTGTGTGAATTACTTTGTTGATGACGTACTCCTACGTCCTACGTCATCCGCTGGAACGGCACTCTCTCATGAACGCACGTACAGCAGTTAGCAGAGGCTATATATTACGGTTTGTAAAGTTTTAAATGTGGATGTTTTTCTTACACAAACAAATTGATTTACTTCAGAAGGCCTTTATTCACCCCCCGGAGCCGTATCGAATACTTTTTATGATGGATGAATGCACTTTATGTTGCTTCAAAATCTTGACCACCATTCAACTCAAATTTATTTGTATAGCACTTTTCACGATACAAATTGTTGCAAAGCAGCTTTACAAAAAACTAAAGTTTCTGCATTATATTTAGTACTAGCTTATCAGTGGTGACTAGTTGTCAAGTTGATGTCCGTATGGCAGAAATGTACAGTAAAGATCATGCAGTTACTTATGACATGTACTTATACATACAATAAACACTATTAACAGCAATAACAGCAGTGTTGCGATCAAAATTATAGAAAAAATTTGGTAGTTTTGTATGTTGGCATCATCATTCACTGCCATTATAAAGCTTAGAAGAGCCAATATAACTCTGATTGTATTCGTCGGAAAGAAGAAAGTCATATACACTTAGGATGGCTTGAGGGTCAGTAAATCATGGGGTAATTTTTTTTTTTGGGTGAGCTATCCCTTTAAGAGTGACGGATTCATTTAGACGATTTTTCAGATGCATGTGTGACGATGTTGTTTCAGATCCTCCTTTGAGCAGCTGCAGGATCAGATCACTGTGACTCTGACTGACGGAGGTTTCTGTACGACTCTTTATCACTGTGTGAACACACGATCACACAATTGTAACCACTTGTTCTGCAGTAAAAACTCTGACAGTAATAATGTCCAGCATCTTCAGTCTGGACTCCACTGATGGTCAGAGTGAAATCACTGTTAGATCCACTGCCACTGAATCTAGATGGAGTTCCTGACTCAAGGCTTTTTGCGTAACGAATCAGGAGTTTAGGAGCTTCTCCAGGTTTCTGTGAATACCAGAAAAAAGCATCATCCCCATCACTATATTTGTACACATCTGTGCTGGTTTTACAGCTGATTTTGACTGTTTCTTCTGGTCGAGCTGCTGTCGTTGAGGGACTCTGAGTGATGGTGATCTGTCCTCTACACTCTGAAACACAACAAGAAGAAAATCAACTCAAAACTTTGACAATATACTTGAAGAAATGAATTGATATCAAACTTGTGCTCCACAAACTTTGAGCAAACGCTGTGAGAGTCCAGATGAAGATGATGATGAAGGTCATGTTGATGAAGATTGTTGTGTGTGTCAGTGATGAAGTGTTAAACTCACAGCACTATAAACACTCTCAGAGCACTGAAGCATCTGATCAATATGCAAACACACTCCAGATCATTTACCTGAAGACAGTCGCTCATTAACAGACACAAAATACAGTTACTGAAGTGAGAAAAAAAAATATATTTTTCATAATATTATATCTTCTAATAGCTAAACTGTTATGAATTGTATCAGATCATTCAGCTGAATTATTAAATCTACAAAACCAACTTTAGTATATGATCCTGACTCTCTCCTGTGAGACTTTAATATTTATGTCTGTAGTTGGACAGACTGTTTCATACATTTTTCTAATTTTTTTTTTTTTTTTTTTACTGTATTTGCATTGAAATGTCACTGGTAATCCCCAAATTTATGTCAAATCCATGAATGTTTCTGCAGGTTTTTAACAGACATGAGGATCATCACACGTGTCTCTGTCAATCACTGAATCAACTGAGTTTGTCGCATCACAAAACAAATTTAAATAAATATTGTGATATGCATATGTTGTTTCTGATGGTGAACAGCACCTGCAACAGCAAATGAACTGATCCTGTATTTAAATGAGCTTCTAAATGAAGATTGCTCGTTCGTTTCATCCTGTCTATCATTGTATCTGCTCATCACACTATTTAATCTTTCTTATCATTTTTTTTCTTTTCTTTTCATTTTATCTTTTTAATCGTTTTGTAGAAATATTTTGACTGGTGTTTTATCATCTGTCGGTTTATTACAGGATTTGACTATGATTATGGATGCATTAATAACTTTAAACAGTTTGATTAATCTGTTGTTTTGTATGAATTTAGCACATGTATTTCAGCTCAGCTGGTTTGAGGGACCTCTAGAAAATATAGACAGCAGTGATGCATACTGGCTTTTGTGGTGCATTGTGGGAATGTTTTGATCGTGAGCGTTATGTGATCCCTGAGTAGTGCACTGACTAGTGAACTAAGGAGCTGATTGAGTCACACTCTTACTGACTGACTAACATGTGTGAACATTTTCATGCACAAATCATGATTTATCAATAAGTGTGAACTTGGGGAAAAAAAAGAGCTTAAAATTTACAACCAATTCAAACCACATGAAGAAAGACTCCTGATGGCCCAAATAGCGATAAATATATATTTAAAGGGGAGGTCTAATGCTATTTCATGCATTCTGACTATTTTACACTGCTAACGAGTTGGATTCTCATGCTAAACATGACTTAAGTCTCAAAAACATGATGTATGACAGAGTATTTCTGTGCCAAAAACACTCCTTCAGGGTTTGTATAAGTTTCTGATTTTTTTTGTTTGTTTTTTTTTCTCTTGAGTATGGCCCTATATGAGGTCATAAAGGGTGGAATTGCTTGTATGGGCACTTCTCCCAGAAGAACGTGCACACATCAACCGGAGCAAGAGCAAGAACATACACATCATGCTTCATTCGGGTTACGTAAGTCATCCGGAACCAATTCTGGATAGAATATATACAGTGATGTGAAAAAGTGTTGGCCCCCTTCTTGATTTGTAATTTTTTTGCATGTTTGTCACATTTTAATGTTTCAGATCATCAAACAAAAACATTATTTTAGAAAGCTGAGTTAAATTTCACTAGCCAAACCCAGGCCTGATTACTGCCAGACCCGTTGAATCAAGAAATCACTTAAATAGAACCTGTCTGACAAAGTGAAGCATGTTTAAAGAGCAACACATCATTCCGCAATCTTAAGAATTCATAAACAGATGAGAAACAAAATAGTTTACATGTATCAGTCTGGAAAGGGTTATAAAGCCATTTCTAAGGCTTTGAGACTCCAGCAAACCATGGTCAGAGCCATTATCCACAAATGAAGAAAACATGGAACAGTGGTGAACCTTCCCAGGAGTGGCCGGCCTACCAAAATTACTCCAAGAGCACAAAGACGACTCATCCAGGAGGTCATAAAAGAACCCAGAACAACATCTAAATAACTGCAGGCCTCACTTGCCTCAATTAAGGTCAGTGTTCATGATTCAACAATAAGAAAGAGACTGGGAAAAAACAGCATCCATGGGAGAGTTCCAAGGCAAAAGCCATTGCTGACCAAAAAGAACACAAAGGCTCGTCTCACATTTGCCAAAAAATATCTTGATTATCCCCAAGACTTTTGGGCAAATATTCTGTGGACTGATGTGACAAAAGTTTTTGGAAGGTGTGTGTCCCGTTACATGTGGCGTGAAACCAACACAGCATTTCATAAAAAGAACATCATACCAACAGTCAAACATGGTGGTGGTAGTGTGATGATCTGAGGCTGCTTTGCAGCTTCAGAACCTGGATGACTTGCCATAACTGATGGAACCATGAATTCTGCACTCTATCAGAAAATGAATCAGAATCAGAATGTCCGCCATCAGTTTGTGACCTCAAGCTCAAGTGCACTTGGGTTCTGCAGCAGGACAATGATTCCAAACACAGCAGCAAGTCCACCTCTGAATGTCTCAAGAAAAACACAATTAAGGTTTTGGAGTGGCCTAGTCAAAGTCTGGACTTAAATCCGACTGAAATGCTGTGGCATGACCTTAAACAGTCCATTCATGCTCGAAAACCCTCCAATGTGGCTGAATTAAAAAATTCTGCAAAGAAGAGTGGGCAAAAATTCCTCCACAGCGATGTGAAAGACTCATAGCCAGTTATCACAAATGCTTGATTGCAGTTGTTGCTGCAAAAAGTGGCACAACCAGTTATTAGGTTTAGGGGGCAAGCACTTTTTCATACAGGGCCATGTGGGTTTGGATTTTGTTTTCCCTTCATAAAAAAAAAAAAAAAACCTTCATTTAAAAACTGCATGTTGTGTTTACTTGTGTTATCTTTGATTAATATTTAAATTTGTTTGATGATCTGAAACATTAAAGTGTCACAAACATGCAAAAAAATAAAAAAAACGGAAGGGGGCCAACACTTTTTCACACCACTGTAATTGTATATCATTTTATTTTACAGAGTTATATGTTTAATTATGACTGTGTTAAGATTAATTTCAATATTCCAATAAAAATACTGCAGACTTTCTCCTGGTGTTATAATTTTATTAAAATTAAGCAAAACAAAACGATAAATGTTTACTTTTAAGAGCCGTCAAGTATTTGCGAGAGCGAGTTTAAAGCTTACAGGCTTCTGTACACCGGCCGCCCGCAGTGTCTTCTGGGATTTCTAACGGCTCGATTCTCTCAAGTCTGCACTCGATGCATCCTCGATATCAAGAACACATCCGGGACCTTTCATGCGTCCTCTGTACTTGTGTTCTTGAGAATTGGAATTAACTTCGACAGTTAATGATGACGTAGAACGAGAACACAAGAAACGGCCTATGTCTTTAAGAAATGCACAGTTGGCCTGTCATGTGACCAGTCATGTGACAGGAAACAGGAAATAAACACTTAAAATATAAGACACAAAAAATAAGGTTAAAGTGTGTTAAATCTTAAGAATATATTAAATGAACAACAGATAAATAAAGCTGTATTTATTTTTTTCTGAAAGAAACTGGATTAATAAAAATAATTTAATTAATTTATTTATTTAAGTTTTTTTTTTTTTTTATAATACAAACCTCTGGTTCACACTCCAGTACAACAGGTGGCGGATATGCACCTTAATAGAAGAAGAAGAAGAAGAAGGACAAGAACAACAACAACAACAACAAACACTCAGCCATTAACAGTCACAAAATTCAACTTTTCCTGGTTTTGTGTTGTTTTAGTGTCTCATGTGAACATTGTAAATACACCAGTCTTACTGTAACTTATCTCTGTTTTATGTCATTCTTTTAACACCTAAAAATCTCACACAGTAAAATCTGACCCTATGTTAAATCTTGTAACCCAACGTATTTGGCTGATCATTACAAATTTAAGTCAATAAAGTTTTTGTTCCTGTTTTATTTCTGTGGATGTTACAGCTTGCAGACGATCGCTGTGCAACAGCTTCGCACGCGCGTGACTCTTTAGCTCCGCTCACGGCTCGCCTGCAGGAGAAGCACTACAGCTGTATCTGTCTTTATAAATCTGATACAACTAAAGACTCTTCAGAGATATGAAGGATGCAATACAAGATTAACATGAGATTGGCAGAAACTGTGTTATGTCTGCTTCAATTGTTTGATCAAAATTATTGCTAGAGACAATTTAGTAATAGCTGTAGTCTGGCAGCTTGAGATGAATAAACTACTTGAGAAACTGCTCAAGAACATCTTTATGTCGCTGGTAATACATGAGGGTTAAATAATCTATTCTAAACAAAACACAAAAACAAAAACACTGGAACTGAGAAATATTGTTTTTTTGTTTGATTTAACATCTTTTTTTTTTCTCTGATTCTGAGCATAATTGAGTCAAACCCGTCTGTCACAGGACAGATCTCAGTCTAATAGAGCTGATTTGACTCTGACACTCTTAAAAATAAAGGTGCTTCAAAGGTTCTTCACAGCGATGCCATAGAAGAACCATTTTTGGCTCCACAAGAAACATTCAGTCAAAGGTTCTTTAAAGAACCATCTCTTTCTTACCTTTTTATAATCTGAAGAACCTTCTTTCACCACAAAGAACCTTTTGAGAAACATAACGGTTCTTCAGATGTTAACGGTTCTGTATGGAACCATTTAGACAAAAAGGTTCTTCTATGGCATCGTGAAGCACCTTTATTTTTAAGAGTGTAAATCAGTTCTGAGCTCATGTGTAGTTGCTGTGTTTGTCTCTGTGTGTCAGTAGTGAGTGATAGTGTTTGAGCAGCTGCAGGATCAGTTCAGTCTCTGTGACTCTGACTGACGGAGGTTTTTGTACGACTCTTTATCACTGTGTGAACACATCTTTACTGTTGATGTAGTGGTAACTCTGACAGTAATAATGTCCAGCATCTTCAGTCTGGACTCCACTGATGGTCAGAGTGAAATCAAAACTTTGACAATATACTTGAAGAAATGAATTGATATCAAACTTGTGCTCCACAAACCTTGAGCAAACGCTGTGAGAGTCCAGATGAAGATGATGATGAAGGTCATGTTGATGAAGATTGTTGTGTGTGTCAGTGATGAAGTGTTAAACTCACAGCACTATAAACACTCTCAGAGCACTGAAGCATCTGATCAATATGCAAACACACTCCAGATCATTTACCTGAAGACAGTCGCTCATTAACAGACACAAAATACAATTTCTGATGTTAGAATTTTTTTTTTTTTCGTAATATTATATCTTCTAATAGCTAAACTGTTATGAATTGTATCAGATCAATCAGTTAAATTAATAAATCTACAAAACCAACTTTAGTATATGATCCTGACTCTCTCCTGTGAGACTTTGAGAATATTTTTGACTGGAGTTGGATTGAAACATGACTGTTAATTTATACATTTTCTGTCAAATCCATGGATGTTTCTGCAGGTTTTTAACAGATGTGAGGATCATCACACGAGTCTCTATCAATCACTGAATCAACTGAGTTTGATTGTGAGTTATGTTACACATTATATAAAATATGTTCACTCTTTATACATTTTTATATTTTGCCGATTGATTGCTGCATAAATCAAGAGTTTAGGAGCTTCTCCAGGTTTCTGTAGGTACCAGCTAAGAAAATGGTTTCCGTTGTGAAGAAGTGAAAAATTATTGTCTTGTTTTCAGAAAGAATAAGTCAAAATTAAGTGAGTTTTTGCTGAGAACAAGCAAAATAATCTGCCAATGGGGTAAGAAAGATAATCTTATTTCAAACTGAAAATAAGATTATCTTTCTATATTATCTTTTGTCTAGAAAATCCTTCTTGATATAAGAATTTTTAGATATTTTTGCTGGGAAAAAGACAAAAAAATCTAAGTAAGAAAAGCATTTTCTGCAGTGAGCAGCAGAGAGCAGATGATCAGAGCGAGTGTCCTCATCTTTGCTGGGAATGAGTGAGAACTGAAGGACAGTGATGTTGACTGACAGACGCTCTGATATTGTGCATAATCACAGGGTGGGACACACATTCAAAGCCGTTTCCTCTCAAATGTGTCACAGTCACTTACAGGAGAACAGAAACGACAAATATTACAATTAAAGACATTATTTTCTCTCATCAAACACTCATCTGATATTAGTATCTCTGTGATTCACTCTCAGCAGCAGCAAACTGGATAAATCATCAAATAATCACTTTAAAAATAACTGTGACTTTAATTGTCTTTATTGTAACTTTCTATCTTACAAAAACTATAAAGTTATATAATTTTACTCTGCGGTGGAAACACAG
>NC_081179.1:0-6180 GCF_012432095.1 Onychostoma macrolepis
CAGTGCTTGAACTTCCCACCTCTATCGTAGAATCAGTGTCATTCCACTCCACTGTTGGTTGTACAATTACTTTTAATGTGGCCTTTTCTTTAGGAAGCTCTGCTAAATTTGTCAAATTACAGAATTCATTGTTAAAATCCGGATCTTGGAATTGAACCACAAAGCTTCCGTCTACTGCAAGCTTGCATTTCAAAAATGCAAAGAAATCATCAAGTGTTTCTGGTAAACAATCGGCATGGATCTTCCGAATGTCATTATCGCCGAGTATGACCCTAAACAGCATTATGATCCTTCAGCACTAAAAGAAAATAAAAATTTGAACAGTAAAAGCACCATCTCTAGTTGTTCAGAATTGTTAGAATGAATATTCAGGAGTATTTTAAGCCTACAACGATCATTTGAACAACAAAACCATGGTTATGTAACTCAGCTTTTTCCAATTAAGGTAATGATTAGGCCTGTCACGATTTTTTGTTTGCCGATATACTGACTCAGAAATAACTGTGATAGCTACTTCCGGTCCTTGATTATGATTGGTTAAATTGTGTTATAAGCCATTATGATTTACTCTACGGCGTATTAAAATCTGACTAATTGCGACAGGCCTAGTGTGTCAGTAATAATTAAAATATCAAAGCATGAATCTAATATTACATGTGTACTAGGCAATGCATATATGGTGTAAATTATATTAATGCACTGCTGATTACATTATATTACAGCAAGAATACGTATTTTGTAATCTTTACTGTGAAAATACTGTACATTGCGATAAACTCAATATGAAAATGTGATACCGTCACATGCCTAATACAGACAAACCTTACCTATCGAGTGTACTGGATCCTCTTAGTCTGGACAGAAACAGGAAGATCAGATGTAATACTGCAAATAACAGAAGAATTACAGAACTCACATGTTAATAAAAATACTGCTCAACAAACTACAATAAACAAATGTTACCAAATCCACCTAAAATTGTTAGTGAATAAAAACAGGGGGATTTTATGAGTCGACTCACTTCACTTAAGAAGAAAGGCTTTTGGAGAGAGGAGGCACTTGCCTCTCACCACGTATGCACAAATGGGAGAATAATGATTTAGATCCTCTGGCTGGACAAGACAATGCCTTTCTGGGTGGTTCTTGTAGAGTTCATAACATCTGAGATGTTCTATGTACCAGGCTGTGTAAGGCTCAATGATGAAATACGGCTTGTTCTCAACAATCAATACATTGATTATTTTACCGAAGTCAGGAAGTCCACTTGTGCTCCCAGCTGATAGAAACATCCCTCGGGTGTACTTTGTTCCATGAATTGCAGCATTTGTAGCAAGAGATACAGTCGTCACACTACTGAATTGACTCTTGATGGTACTTTTTACAGAGGAATCCAAACAGTCAAGTGCCACCACTGAAATTTTCTCCGCTTCAACTGCTGGCTTGAACAAAGTGGGTGTGTCCATGTAATAAGCCAACATAAGTTGATGCCTGCAGGCTAAAGTGTGTAGAATGTTTTTGAAGTTATTTACATCCCGTACAACCTTCTTGAAAAAACTATGCTTGGCTTCAAACCTTATGGTCCAGAAGTCAAGCAGAGGTCCAAAACAGCGAATGAGATACGGGTAATGTTCTATAAAATGCTTAGGTCTCAGTTTAAACTCTGGAAAAACCTCCTGCAGAAGTTGTCTGTGCTCATGAATTTTGTGCTCAAGGTAGCAAAGTTTTTCCTCAGTAAATACAGATGATGCAAGAACTTCAACAATGTCTTTTAACTCCAAAATAACACCCCATACACAGTCATTCTCAGGGATTTTGTCTCCAATTAGTAAAGGCAACAGTCTCAAAAGAGCCCAATTCTCATGTCCATTCCCTCCAATTGTACCATTGACAGTAAAGGTCTTTGGGATTTTCTGTGGCCTATTTGTACTGTCAGAAAATCTGTAGGGAAAATTCTGGATGGCAGTATTCAGTTGATCAAATGTGAAGTATTTCCTGCCAATCAGCGTCTTTAAACATAAACCAAGTTCCACAGGTACAATTCCTTCCAATAAATCATGCAAAAAATCAGGAGGAAAGCCAGTAACACAGTGGAAGTAGCTCAGTTCATTTAAGACACATTCATGCTTTATTCCATCAACTGTTGAAGTTTCCTGCTCTTTTAAAGTCTTGATTGCATCATTGTAGGACAGTTTGGTTCTAATTGGAAATGTACCTGATCTTACTGAAACTGTCTGAATTTCATTGCGGCCAGCAAGGCAGAATCTGCAAAATCTTTCCACATTAAATGACTCTTGAAAGCCAGCAAAAGAATGTGCTCCTAAATTGTCTGATGAAACATAAAGAACTGTACCTTTAACACACGTATCCAAACGGCTAATGTAAAATCCCTGGTTTTCAAGCAGGTCTTTCAGAAGTGGTTCAATTACTTGTTTGTATCCAAAAGTCTTCAAATCATTGCTTTTGCAAAGGATAGCAAGGTATATGCTTGATAAAGCTGATCTATATTTTACAGGCAAATCTGCCAATACCCAGTATATTGCAGTAACCTTGTGTTTTTTTCGTGAGGTTCCCAAAGGATTACAAATTTCAAAATCATCTATATATAACCCCAGGGAAATGCACAACTCTTCACCAGACAGAAGCGGATTATTTTTTAAGTGTAAACCATCATGAACAGATTGATATACACTATACTCAGACGGTGAGTTCACTTGTTCAAGAATTTTGTCTATGACATCACCTCTGTTTAACAAGGCAGGTAATACCTTAGAAATTGGTACATACACAAAGGTTTTCTTTTCTGAACTATCTAAAACATACTCAACAGGGTCAATAACACTGAAATTCTCCTTGTAATAAAGTCCCCGCTTATATTCTGTTCCAAGATTACCTATATTTGACAAACAGCTAAAGGATTGTTTTCCTGAAGACACTTTGTAACCAACTCAATTGTGGTGTCATCTATTTGACTTCTTTGGAGAGCTCTTTTTATAGAGTTCTTTGAAAGTTCACCAGTTAAAACACCAATGTCATACAGTTCATCTACAATTTCTTGAGTGGCTGACTTGGATATATGTAAAATGGCTTGCATACGGAGAAGCAACAATCCAAGCCGTCTCTTGATGTTTGCACTTTCATCCTCATTTTGAGTTTCATTGTCCAACTCAACATCAGCACAATCAATTTCATCAACAACTGAACATGAAGCAGTATCTATGCGCTTTGAATTTGTACTTGTTTCAACATTGTCTGGTTGTTTTGACACTCTTAATGAATCATCAACAAGCTCAGATTTAAAATCTTCAAAAGATTCTGAGTTGTGATAATGACTTTTGTGTGACCTTAAACTAGAGTACACAGAACACTTAAAGAAACAGTTATTATATGGGCATGTAACAGTTTCCTTGCATTTTAAATGACATCCAAGATGATAAAAGTAGTCTTTAACATTTACAACCTCATTAAAGTCACACAACAGACACTTAATTCTACAGTTCAGAACTTCACTCTGGCAAAATCCATGTTGTTTTACATGAGTTTGGAGAGATTTGTGTGACCTAAAATAGCACACACAATCGCCATAAATGCAAGGGAAACCAAATCTTTTTCCATGGTGACAATGACTTGACTTATAATGTTGTAGTATTCTCTGACGACTGTTTGTGAAGTATGTGCAAAACTTGCACGTCCATTTCATTTAGCCTAACAGCAAGCTGTTAGTTGATGCATGAAGGCCGATGTAACAATCTAAAAAAAAAAAAAAAAACACCTTCAAAAATCAAAATAACACAATTATGTGTAATAAAAAGCAGTTGCACACATAATATATAGACCTAACCCATCTCTGCAGTTTGGACCAATAAAATGTGCAATACTTTAAAACTACCAAATTATATGCAGTATCTAATTATCTAACTTGCATTGTAAAGTATGCCACATTGCTTAGGCATCATGGCTTTTTTTTTTTTTTTTAAGAAAAACATGCTATGTTCTTGACAGTTTTCAATGGTTGTGTTAATGAGATTTTTAGGCCCTTTTTTTGAAAACATTTTTAAAATTGTGTTAAACTTTTAGTACGCTTTTAAATGCATTTAAACATATCAGACCTTGTTTTTAATCAATAAAAAGGGCATGTTGTCAAGCATTTTTAAGAAAATCATGTTTGACATCCTGAAACCAAGATTTCATGAGAATCGCCCGACTAATTGCGCAATAAACTTGATGACTGGTGATGACTAATAACTGCAATGTTTGCGATACACTGTTAAATAGGGGTCGCGCTGCATGGACATGAACGCACACAAAGCAGAGAAAAAGAGTAAGGGTAAAATCCAAATTTGCTTTTATGCAGGTTGCACTCGCAGTCTCAAAAATGATCGGTTGCTTATGATACAGCTTGAGGCCGGTTTCACACCACACGAGGGTTGTTAATGCAACCAAAGTCATGTAGTCACGTTTCAAGTGACCGTTTAGGTAAAACTATCGAGTGTTGTTTTAACCTTATTGATAAAGTCACATTGTCGATTTATATAAATGCTGTTTATCGCCCAGGCCTTCCTTAACATTCCATTACTTAATCTGCACGACGAAGCTTAATCAAGTAAAGAGCAAGGCAGATTGCAGAAATCTATTACATTTAACAGATAAACAATCCTCAGAGTCAAAACAAGCACACATGAATTACCAACACACATGGCGAGGCTGTAGCGTTAAATTGAGAAAATATCAGAGATTGCAGGTGCATTTTCAGTTCATCATCTATAAAAATATATTATCTAACGTTACATTATTTGTCTCTAATCAATACAACTTATTTAAAGTCGGCATGAAACTGAAGTTGCGACTGTCTTTTCTTCTCTACTGTGATGTATATCCGAGTGAAATGGCATCTGAAATGAGAGGGTGGGACTTGATTTCGTCCTTCGAGAATTGATTGGATCGTTGGAAGTTGGGGTGTTACTAACAAAATGGAGGCAGATCTGAAATGCCAGTTTGCAGTTAGTGGTGAGGGATTTCTCGCCACTGGATTCACCGCCGACACCCAAGCATGAATAAATGAGCTAGTTATTAGGGATGACAACCACGATCAACAGCACAAAACATGCCAAAACAGCACGCACGTAAGAGAGAGAGAGAGAGAGAGAGACTGCCTGAATGCGTCCTCCATCAGGTTAAGTAATATTCATGAAACAAATTAGTTTGCGATGTCCTAAGAGTAATGTTGTCGCAATATCCTAATATCTTTTCAGTGTTTAAGGGTAACGTACTCCCTCATGACTGGTGTCAGCGCATGGTAGCGTAAAAGTGAGAAAATGGCGGTGGTTGCAAACAGACGTTCATCGTCTGACGTCACATAGAAAAAAAACAAAAACAAAACAAAAAAAATCTATAAATTAAATTTCTAATGATGGGATTGAATTTTTGAAAGTGAATAATTTTCCCACCGAGTATTCAATTTTCAATATGAAAAGCTTTACATGACTTTGCTTACAAAGTTCAAGTAATTTTTACTGGTTTAAGGCGTTGGCCTGGTTTATACTACAATTAGTTGACAAAATTTAATGTATTAAAACAATATCTTAGAAGTGAGTACAGAAGCACTCCAAATAATAAATGTTGTGACTCAATGAGAGATTCAAATCTATCTTTTAAGTAAAGTTATTTCACGTAGTGTATAACGTTACCTTTCTGATATTCACGATGGCATTATCAAAGATGATAGATATTAAACAGATTTTGCATTAACGTTACTCACCTTAAACTGACCAAGATGAAGGTCCACGGCTCAATTAACACGATGAAAAGCTGGTTTGTACCGTCTGCCAAAACAAATTTGAAAGATAAACGACGCAGGTATTTGAGGAGAAACTCCAGCAAGAACATCACAATGTTAAAGTGAGAAAATGGCGATGTTGCAGAAACACTCTTCTGGCGTCATTATGAAAAATAAATAAATTCTTACATTTGTTTTAATCTAATCAATAGTACAATCAATTTTATCTAATTTGCCCATACAGTATTTAATTTTAAATGATTAAATTTAAATATGAAAGCTGCAATATTTAGCTTACAATGGTCACATGATTTTTCTTGGCATGAAACTGAAGTTGCGACTGTCTTTTCTTCTCTACTGTGATGTATATCCGAGTGAAATGGCATCTGAAATGAGAGGGTGGGACT